>NW_027505268.1:0-198499 GCF_021521415.1 Bidens hawaiensis | reverse complement strand
ATCTTTTTCTTGTATTTGGCTTCATTGATGATAGCCGCTTCTCTGCGCCCTTCAAGCAAGTTGAGGTCCAATCTTCTTTCGCGCTCGTTATCAGTCTTGCTCATCATGAGTACCCTATGGGATGGGCATCCAATTTCTGCTGGGATCATAGCCTCTGTCCCATAGGTTAGGCTGAACGGGGATTCGCCATTGCTAGTTTTGCTTAATGTCCTGTGCGCCCACAGGACATTAGGTAACTCTTCGACCCAAGAATGGGATTCTCCCTCCAACCTTTTCTTCAGCCCATTTAACAAACTTTGATTTGCGCGTTCCACTTGTCCATTCCCCTGAGGGTGATAGACTGAAGTGAAAATTTGGTTAATGCGCAATTCTTTGAGCCAGCTGGAAATCTTCTTGTCAGTGAATTGCTTGCCATTATCGCTAACAATTTCCATGGGCAAGCCAAAACGGCATATGATGTGGCTCCAGATAAACTGCTTCATTGCCTCGGCTGTGTATTTTCGCTAGTGGCTTGGCTTCAACCCATTTTGTAAAATAGTCTACTGCCACAACCAAAAATTTTACTCGCCCAGGCGCCTGCGGTAGGGGACCCACAATGTCGATTGCCCATTTGTGGAAAGGCCATGCTGAGGTTACCGGAATCAAGTTGTTCTTTGGCCGCATGGTGTTTGGCGCATAGCTCTGACATGCTTTGCACTTTTGGATCTCTTTTAAAGCGTCCAAGTACATGCCTGGCCAATAGTAGCCTGCGCACATTGCCTTGGCAACCACCATGCGCGGGCCAGCATGAATTCCACAGATTCCTTCGTGTATCTCTCTGATCACATAGTTCGCTTCCTCAGCATCCAAGCATTTCATGAGCGGCCCAAGATAAGAGCGTCGATATAATGTATCGTCAAGTAGTTCATAGTTCTGCGCCTTGTGTCTTATCTTTCTCGCCTGTGCGCGATCGTCCGGTAACTTCCCCTCCTTCAGGAATTCCATTATTGGAGTTATCCAGGATGAAGGGGTTGTATGAATCACAAGGACAGATTGCGTTTGCACTGACGGGTTGCTCATCACTTCCACCCTGACATCTTTGCCAAAGTGATCAAAATTAGTTGATGCCATCTTACTCAACGCGTCAGCGGACTTGTTTTCGCTGCGCGGGATGTGTATGATTTTGAAGAAGTCAAACTGCTCAACGAGCTTTTTTGCCTGCTCTAGATATAGAGGCATGGTGTTCTCCTTGGCATCATAAAAGCCATTGACCTGTGCAGCTACCAAGTAAGAATCAACATGGGCCTCTAGCCTTTTAACTCCAAACTTGCGCGCAATGCGCAGACCAGCCAGCAGGGCTTCATACTCGGCCTCATTGTTGGTACTCTTGAAGTCCAACCTAATAGCATAAGTATATTCATGATTCTCAGGGTCCATCAGTTTGAGGCCTGCGCCGGACCCTTCGCTGTTGGAGGCTCCATCAGTGAATAGCCTCCAAACATCTTCTTCATCATTTGCTCGCGGAGGGTCTACCTCGCGCTGAGCTTCTTCAATCTTTCCCTCTGGGATTTCCGTGATGAAATCCGCCAAAACTTGACCCTTTATTGCTGGACGGGGCTTATAAGTGATCGTGTGTTCACCCAATTCCAGCGCCCACTTTGTCAGCCTTCCGGAGAGCGCGGGGCGTCGCAAGACTTGCTGGATGTTGTAACCTGTCAGAACTTCAATCGGATGACCATTGAAGTATCTGTGAAGCTTGCGCGACGCGTGTGTTAGTGACAAAACTAACTTTTCCATGATGGAATAGCGCGTCTCAGGGTCTGTCAGCACCCGACTCACATAGTATATTGGCGTTTGGATCCCCTTGCGATCCACCAATAATACTGCGCCAATGGCGCGGTCTCCAGCTGACAAGTACAATGTAAGGGTTTCGCCAGGAAGTGGAGCTGTGAGCGCGGGCAGCTTTATGAGACATTCTTTTATCTCACTGAAAGCTTGCTCAGCCTCAGGCGTCCACTTGAATTGGCTCTTCTTCAAGCAATTCCTCAAAGTGTTAACGAATGGAGTAGATTTGCTGGCGTGGTTCGCTAGGAACCTGTTGATTGACACCAATCTACCATTCAGCTTCTGAACCTCTTTCATGGTGGATGGTGAAGGCATTTCAAGGATGGCTTCCACCTTTTCAGGGTTCACCTTGAAACCATCCTTAGTAACCATTACACCAAGAAATTTCCCCTCTTCCGCGCCGAAAGTACATTTGCTCGGGTTGAGCTTCATGTTAACTTCCGTTAGGCGCTGAAGAGTTTCCTCGATGTCTTTGAGCATTTGTCTCTCCTCCCTGCTCTTGATCACCAAATCATCAACGTAGACTTCTTGATTTCTTCCGATTTGTTCACTGAAAACCGAATCCATAAGTCTCTGATAGGTTGCGCCCGCATTCTTTAAACCAAAGGGCATTTTTGTGTAACAGAAAACACCCTTGTCGGTTCTGAAGGCAGTCTTGTCTTCGTCTTGTGGTGCCATTTGAATCTGGTGATAGCCTTTGTAGGCATCCAGGAAACATTTGAGCTTGAATGGCGCCACGGAGTCCACCTTTGCGTCGATGTTTGGGAGGGGGTAACAGTCTTTCGGACATGCTTTGTTGAGGTCCTTGAAGTCAATACACATCCTCCATGACCCGTTGCTTTTCTTTACCATCACAGGATTGGCTACCCACGTCTGGTATCGGATCGGGCGGATGATGTTTGCGCGCAACAGGTCCTCGACTTGCTCATTCATGGCCTTCGCCTTTTCATCCCCCATGATTCTCTTTTTCTGAGCAATTGGCTCCACCGACTTGAACGTGTTAAGAGAATGTTGCGCCAAGTCTCGCGGGACCCCAGTCATATCGGAGTGTTGCCACGCGAAGACCGACGTGTATTTTGTGAGCAACCTTTTCATTCTCAATCTCGTTTCGTCTGAAATGGTAGCGCCAATTGTGACCGTTTGCTCTGGGAATTTTGGGTTTAAAATCCACTTCTCTGGCGCATTGTCCGCCATTGGAAGTTTCATTCTCCCTTCCCGCGGCGCACTTGTCACTGCGCACAAATGATCGCGGTAAACAAATGTTACGCCTGTAGGTGTAGGGAACCCCAATGCGCCGTGCGCTGGCGACGGTACAGCATTAAATTGGGCAATCGTTCCCCTACCCAGGATCATATTGTGGCATGACGTGGTGGGCAAGACCAAGAAGTTGACAACTTCGGCTCGCTTGTGCTCATCATCCCCCATAGTTAGTTCAAACTGAATCTGACCAAGGGGATGGATGATTTCATTTGAAACACCACAGATTGGTGCGTTCACAATTTCGAGCCGCGCTTGGTCTGCCGGGTCTAACTTTCTGAAACACTGCTCATACATAATGTCAGATTCACTTCCAGTGTCCACCAGGACTTTTGACACTTCGTAATGAGCAATGTGTGTGGTGATGACGAGAGGACTGCTTATTGAAGGGCCTCCCCTGATTCTTGGGAAGATAACTTGCTGCTCGCGCCAATCTCCGTTGATTTGCGCGCTTCTCTTTTTTGATGTCTGCCCTTGTCGTCCCCCCTCAGCCACACAGATTCTTTTGTATTTCTTGATGGCAGAGGCTCCTTCCGGTTGCTCATCTTCTATTCTTTGGTTTTTCACCAAGTGAGCCAGCCTGCCTGACTTTACATCCTTCTCGATCGCATCCTTTAAATGATGGCATGCGTCGGTGTTGTGGCCGGGGGACTTGTGAAATTCACAATATTTGCCACTGTTTTGCGGTCCCTTGTAGTGTAGTTGCTTTGGGGGCTTGAATTGGACATTCTCAGTACTTAACACCTGTGAAGGTGTTTTAGTGAGGGAAGCAGACCTCTGCCGCCCTCCCTCTTGTCACCCTCCCCGCGACTACGAACATCTTTTTGGGGCTGGGGTGAGCTTGGTTGCACTTGCTTTTCTGCGGAAGAAAAACTTGTTGGCTGCAACCTGGACCATACAGAGTTCTGTTTGGCCCTCTTCTCTTTGCTGCGCGGTGATTCAGCCTGATGCGCTCTTTCTCTTGCCCTGTCTTGGGCAATCTGTTTTTCATTTCTCGCGAAGACTCGCGATGGTTCCATTAATTTTGCCCAAGTGGTGGGCATACCATCTTTGCTTACGAGAGCTCGGCGGAGTTGATCACTGCGCGCGCCTTGTATAAAGGCCACGCGCAGGAGCTGCTCAGTTATACCCCCGATTGCCAGGGACTCCTGATTGAAACGAGTGATGTAATCTTCAATCGTTTCATCATTCCTGCGTACGCAGTGCATGATGTCATCAGGATCGCGCGTATGCCTGCGCTGCTGTACGAAGTGGGCCTGGAACTTTTCTAATAGTTCCTCGAACCCATCAATTTGCCCAGTCGGCAAGCTCTCGAACCATACCCTCGCTGCGCCCGTGAGGCAGCGAGCAAACATATGACACCATGTTGGCATCGTCCAGCTCTCTAGGTTTCCCGTGTTATAGAAACCTTGCAAAAAGTCATCTGGATCTGTTGTGCCATCATATTTGCCCAGACCACTTGGCATCTTGGTCTTGTGCTGGATGGGAGCCTGCGCGATGCGCGCAGTAAACTTTGAGTGTTTTACCAGGATGGCTGGTCTGTAGGGTGTGGTTACGTCCACTTGCCCTCTGACCGGTGGGCTGTACGGCATGTGCAGATCTAGATCTGCTCTGGCTCCAGGCGCCATGTTCACAGGCGCGCGGAGCTGTGAGCCTCCTGCATGAGTATCCCGTGTCTTCCTCATGCTATGCACTTCTTCATCACTGAACTCAGTGTGTGCAGTGTGAACAGAATGTCCTTCTTCCGGCGCGCGCGGCCTTTTTGTAGTCTGCTTATCAAACGCTTGCCTTTGTGTTTGGTCGGCTAGCTTTTTCTGTTTGACCATTTCATTGTACTTTTCCAGTAGACGCCGCTGCTCGTTTATGAGCCATTCATTCGGATCATTTGTTTCCTCTTCTGGACCCATTGGTCCTTTCTGTTTCGCGCCAGCAGGATTTTGTAACGTGAGATCGTCCGGAGGAGTTTCAGTCTGCCCGTGAGGAGTTGTGATGAAGGGATGGCTACTGGTGGGGCGCGTAGAATTACGCGGCCCCCTCAGGAACTGCTGTCCCTCATTAACGTCCCCACGTTCAATATCCTCCAGAACTTGATCAATGTTATGAACGCCAGAAACCATGGTGATTGATTTTTTTGTAGATCTGATTAGATCTGATTGCCGTTTGTAACAGTGGATGGCGCCAATGAAGAAACGTGGATCTACTCACTGGTAGCAGATCTACTTTCCTCGGGTGTGATTATACTATTTCACCGATGGTTCTTCTGGATCAGTGTTCTTCCACCTACAAAATGAACAGCGCCGTTACTTACCCCTCAGAAAGGGACAGAGGGGTCCTCTTTGGGGTAACCCTCCGGCGTGAGAATAAGTATGTGTAGGAGAAGATAATAATGTGAGAGTGAGGGAATTGGGAGAGTATTGCTTAATAGCTGAATACTGTATATTACTCTGTCTGATTATTCTGATTCTCTCTGTGTATGAGAAAGTAACTAACTAGGGCTGCCTGTCAGTGAATGTAATTGAATATGCTTCAATGTGAATCAATGTGTCTGTAACTGTCAATGATTGAGTATGAATGTGTCCATCAAAGTGGAGTTGATGCTGTATTTATAGTGCTAGGGTTTCCACTGATTAGGCTCAACCTCGTTGGCCTCCTCCAATCGCACTGCGCCACGTGTCCTCTGGGACACCTGGCGCTTTCTCGTTGGTTGTAATCACGTGGTAACACATGTGTCATGCTGAGTTGTCGACCTTTCATTTGGCAGCTGTCAACATCAGCATATTCTTATTCCTTAAAAAGATGCCTTCTGGAAGGTTGTCTGACGTGCACAATCAAGGTTGCCCTAATCCTGATTTGGATAAGGACGAGGTCGATTATGTGCATGTGTGATATGCGCCCATCCTGAGGATGCGCGAGGTCTTCTCTTTATTCTCACGCGCAGATATTTCATGCGCAGATGTGATATGCACGAGCATGTGATATGCGCCGCGCGCTGGTGCGCCGCGCGCATATGTGATGCGCGAGCATATGTGTGCCTGGGCAGATGTGATATGCACGAGCATGTGATATGCGCCGCGCGCATATGTGATGCGCGAGCATATGTGTGCCTGGGCATATGATGCCTGAGCATGTTTTGTATGCGCCATGCGCATAGGTTTTGGCTTTGTGCCTTCATAATGTGTTTATCTTGTGGGTTGACCCGCCTTGCTCGGTGTTGAGGCGGGTACATACCTCTTCAACGGGCAAGAGAAGGTAGTCGGTGATAGTGGTTTAACAATGATGCGATCATGTTCCAACCACCAGGAGATCGAAGACAACCTTTGTTGAAAGAGGTCGGTAAACTTTTTTTTTTCCGTTGCAGAAAAAAGATCCCTTCCCCCCGCTTTCAAAAATGATGAAGACAAAGTCTGGGAGGCTGCAGGTACTATGGATCCTCTTACTCCCAATCGGGTTGCCTTCACGGGCCTGTAGGTCGTGATGTGCCTTGAGATGGCCATCTCCTCCCCCCCCCCCCCCCCGGCGGTGGGGAATCCGCTCCCGGGTCGTCGCTCTGGTGTGCCTGGCCTGTTCTCTAGGCACCTTTGGAAGGCAGAGAGTGTGACAACGTACACGCTTCCCTTTACTACCATAGGGCCTTTTCATCAGTTGCAGGGTTTGGTGGCCCGAAATTGACTTGGCTTCGCCAAAAGGCCTCATCTCTAAAAGCTCGGAGAGTGATTTTAAGGATTATTACACATATAATTCGTATAGTTTGTGTGAAAACGGAACACATTGTTTAGATATTACATTAACAAAAATTACTAATAACCATGAGAAAGTATTTTATAAGTTAAATGTATATATATATATAGTTTGTGAACACGAATGACATTGGGGATCACCACCAAGCCGTATAAAATCCCAATAATAACTTTAAAATCAACTCCGGATACCTTCAATTCTCCAAATAAACCAAAAAAAAAAGATAAAAGTTTAAATATCTTTTAAATAAACAAATAAAAAATAGAGTTAATTGCCCGTTTGCCCCCTGTGGTTTGTCAAACTAGCACGTTTGCCCCCAGTGGTTTCGAAATAGCACCATTGCCCCCTGAGGTTGTTTTTTTAGTACCCGGGTGCCCCCAAACATGAACGTCCGTTAGTTTTCACCGTTTGGTGTCAGAAAGTTAGGGTATTTTCGTCTTTTCACCGTTTAGTTTGTCACCGTTTGGTAGCTACTCATAATTGCAGAAAATGGAGTGTTGGAGGAACCAGATAAGGGTGTTGGCTGGTGGTTTGAATTGATGATGCAGCAGGTTACCATTTGGGGGTTTGAATTGATGACAACAGCAGGTAAATGAACACAAAGAATGGTGATTACCAGATTAGAGCACTTAATGGGTGGCGAGAGTCGTTCTTAATATTAATCTGGTGGAGGAGAACGCAGCTAGTCAAAGGGAGAGTCTGGTTCAAGTAGGTGTTTAATGTTGTCACAGGCTTACATAGTTTTCGTCCGCCGCCGCCATAGACGGCTGGAAGGCCGCCGGCAATAGCTCGGCGACGACTACGTTTCCGTCTCTCTACACAGCGGTGGTGAGACCAAGCGACGCGGCGGTGGTGGAGACTAACACAAACGCCGCCTAGGGTTCCCAAAAAGAACCCCGACAACGTTAAACCCATCCACCGGACCGGCCGCTGGTTAATTCCGATGATAGAGAAGCCGGGTTCATCATCAATTCAAACCACCAAATGGTAACCTGCTGCATCATCAATTCAAACCACCAGCCAACACCCTTATCTGGTTCCTCCAACACTCCATTTTCTGCAATTATGAGTAGCTACCAAACGGTGACAAACTAAACGGTGAAAAGACGAAAATACCCTAACTTTCTGACACCAAACGGTGAAAACTAACGGACGTTCATGTTTGGGGGCACCCGGGTACTAAAAAAACAACCTCAGGGGGCAATGGTGCTATTTCGAAACCACTGGGGGCAAACGTGCTAGTTTGACAAACCACAGGGGGCAAACGGGCAATTAACTCTAAAAAATATTTAAATTAACAACATAATTAGCTAGTGAAATGTTCAAGTCAAACTCAGCAACACGCGTAAACCCGATTAAAACAACATAATCTGAATAGAATAAAACAACGAGACTCTCAAAATAAAAAAGTACGTGGACCTAACACACAAATTCAGTCTCCGTTCTAAAAAACAACATAATTACCCAATAATAATTATTATATGGAAATAGACAAGGAAGCTCTAATAAAAACCCAAACGAAAAGTAACAGTTTGTGAACACGTACGACCGTCATAACCCCACTTTGACCACCTCCTATAAATACACCCACAACACGTATTCATCTCATCACAAAACTATTCACAATATCCAAACGTTATAATAAAACTTATAACCAAAATCAAACAAAACAAGTCTCATTTCATTTCAATATGATAACCGTTGCAATCCCAAACTCGCCAGTATTCTCTCCATCTTCATCCATTTACTGCAAATCATCGCCGGAATCCTGTTCTCCGGCGCCGGCGTTCAAGTTTCAGCTTCAGAACCCAGTCAAGGTTTCCAACGACGGAAGACCCAGTTCGTGTTCTACTAATCCTACGCTTTCGAAACGGAAAAGACCGGCTAAGTTGGCTATTCCAGTGGCTTCGGTTTGTTTTTCCGGTAGGCCGCCGGTGGTGGAAGACCGGTGGAAGGAGGTGGTGGTTGAGGGTGATGGGTATTCGGTTTATTGTAAGAAGGGGAAGAGAGATGCTATGGAAGATCGGTTTAAAGCTGTTGTTCATCTTAATGGACGCCACAAACAGGTATATATATATATATATATATATAGGATCAGATCATAAGAGAAACTTTTTGAAATTGAGAACTATAAGAATCATTTTGTATCACAAAAAATCCAAAAATAAAAAAACTCATAAAATTAAAAAAAACAAAAATAAAAAAAGTAAAAAAAACCAAAATTCTTATTTTATCATCCCGGTTTCATAAAAGAAAAAACTCGGTTTAGCTAAATTATATACATATATGTATACTATATACATATATGTACATTTACATGATTTTTTTTTACACATGTGTATAATTTAAGATAAATGACACTGTACATATGTGTATATTACGTAACTAAAAATTATATAAAACTATACATATGTGTATAATACGACTTTTTTTTTATTTTTTCATTTTATTTTATTTTTTTAATGAACCGGAATGAAATATAAGAATTTTGGTTTTTTTACTTTTTTAAAATTTTTATTATTTTTTGTTTTATGATTTTTTTAAATATTTTTTAAAGGTGTTTTTAGTGGTCCAAAATGGTTCTTAAAGTTCTCAATTTGCAAAGGGTTCTCTTAGGATCCTTACCCTATATATATATATATATATCATCGTACTCAGTATATCCCACCAATAGCAATGCTATGGTAGGGTATGAGGAGGATAAGATGTAGACAAACATAGCACCCAATCATCGGGACACCGGCCGATTGGTGCATGTGCCCTTGTCTTTCGGCTATCAACGCCACCACATGATGTCTGATTAACCTTCCGCCACTTTTAACGTTATTTTTACGAGATTAGTAAAATAACATCAAAATTAGTGCAATTTTACTTTTGCCCACCCGAGGGTTCACACATATATACATTATATGCGCGCACCGCAAGCAGGGCGTATATACATATATATATATATATATAGAGAGAGAGAGAGAGGGGGTTTGGATCATGTACAAATGAAATTAACGTGGTAAACGCGAGAATCATGTAGAGTAATTTTATATACAAGTAGAGTAATTATGTGATAGAGTAGTTATATATTACTCTATGATGCAATTACATAATTACTTTACTTTTATAAATATATATATATATATATATGTAATTACTCTACTACTTGATTCTCACGTTTAGCACGTTAATTCCATTTATACGTTAACTTTCCCCCTTTATATATAAAACTTATTTGTTCGGTTATATTCGGTTCGGTTTTGAGCCCAAGATCTTGAATTTTTGTTAGCGGATTTGTTTCGGTTATGCCAGACCAAAACTTAGTCATAGTATTTGCTTAGTTCGGTTATTTGCTTATCCTTGACTGTCACAGGAATCGTGAAAACAGCCTCTTGCATCGGGTCATGTGTATGTCATGCACAAGTGGCCTAATGTCACATGACTCGCTGCGCGAGTCTCGTGCCACTTGGACATGACGTACGCATGGCCCAATGCAAGAGGATGTTTCCACGATTCCCGTAACAGCCAAGGACAAGCAAATAACCGAATTAGAGAGTCTCGTGTGTCAGGTTTGTCGTATTTTTTATTTGAAAGAATATTAATTTGTTTTATTAATTTTCAGGCGTTTTTTGGTGTTTATGACGGACACGGTGGATCAAAGGCAGCTGAATTTGTAGCAGAGAATCTTGACAAGAACATTTTTAAAGAAGTAGAAAAAATGGGTGAAATTAATATTATTGAAGCAATTAAACAAGGTTACATGAACACAGATTCACAGTTTCTGAAACAAGATCACCGTGGTGGATCTTGTTGCTTGACCGCCATTATCCGAGACAACAACCTCGTAGTATCAAACGCGGGGGATTGTCGTGCGGTGGTGAGCATTGACGGCACCGCCACGCCCCTTGCCAACGACCACCGCCCGTCAAGACAAGACGAAAAGCTCAGAATCGAATCACTCGTAAGCACCTTCATTAAGATTTTAAATACATAACACAATGTGTTTCGTTTCGTTTACTAATCGATTACTAACGTGTTACGTCCGGTTTTGTAGGGTGGGTATGTTGATTCTAGCCGTGGTGTTTCACGAGTTCTCGGGTCACTAGTGGTTTCAAGAGGGATCGGGGACCGAAGCCTTAAGCAATGGGTAACAGCCGAGCCCGAGTCAAAGGTAGTCAAAATGGAGGCCGGATATGAATTCTTGATCATGGCTTCCGACGGGTTATGGGACAAAGTGAGTAATCAAGAAGCGGTCGATTTAGCTAGACCGTTTTGTGTAGGTAATAATAATTTGAAACCAGTTTCCGCTTGCAAAAAACTGGTCGAACTTTCGGCTTCCAAAGGATCCGTCGACGACGCTAGCGTGATGATAGTTCAGTTGGGTCGGTTTTGTTAATAATATTCGTACTTCTTTCGTTACGAATTTTATCAACAAAACCGAACAGATTATTAATTTACATTGTTCATAGTCATGACATTTTTTTTCTCTTGTTTGATACATCTTACATTAAATAACATGATTCATTTATTTTTTCATAACTATTACTTGTATATAACGTTACATGTAACCTATGTTATGTTATATATTAATAAAACTTTAGATTAAGAGTTAATAATATTTATTTTAATGAATAACAATTCGGAAGTCGTCAAGCATCTAAAAGAATTGACTATTTCTGTGGTTTAGTTAACGAAATTGCCGACCAGTTTCAACTTGAATAAGATGTCATATCCAAAATAATTATATTTACTAAGTCAATAACATTGTGAAAGCCCGTGGTTTATTATTTTATTATGGCCATTTCAAACACCGTTAACACTTAACAGTCACCATCAGCCGCAAACGAGCAATACTACATTCGCCGTCACATCAAGTAACGGTAGGATGACGACCATAGCTTAAGTTTTATAAATCATTATCTCAGACTCTATGAAATATGTTAGCCATTATTTATTAATTATTTCATTTATAACGGCAATTATAGATTTTTTGTAAGGGAAAAAACATTAGAATAGATAATCTTACTCAAAAAATTAACAAAATAGACATTGACTTTTAGCATTTTAAAACTATACATGTCCAAGTCCGAACAAAATTATTCAATCAAAGAAGGATAAATAAGCAAAACCGGCTTTACACGTGTATTATTAGAATGACTGTTTTGTAGACCCGTTATACTTTTAAATGTTCTTTATGCATTTTATGCAGGCTAAATTCCAGCCTTCTTAGCCGACTTTTCTTATATGGTGTTTTCCAATTGGTTGAACTTACATCTGTCTATGTCTATATTTGAAATGTTAAAAGTCGTTGCTTACTTTGATATTATTTTTTTTAGCCAGGTTGCATATGTTTTTGGCCAAGTTTTAAGCATATGAAAAAGACCTAAAAATAAAATCCTGTTTTATGATTCACAAAATGTATAAGTTATGTTGTTTCGCTTTTTCTTATGTCGTCATACAAGAAATTGGCCTGTCTATAACGCTACTTGTCACGATTTTTGCTTCACTTTAAGGTGGTAAAGGACCAACGTGCGGACCTTGCGATATTGAATTTGTTTTGATCGTTTTCATTATATATAAAAACTGAGTTAAGTTTAGTGAACTTAAAATTTTGTGAAGTTCTAAAAACAATCTCAAATTTGTATAAACTTTATATAATTTAAGACTTTTCCTAGAAGAATTTTAATAACTTTAAGAATATGAAAAATTGAAGAATGTGTTTTAAAAAGATTGATCGTTTGAAAAAAGTTTAAAAGTATTGTAGATCTGTCATAAGACTAGACACGATTTTTAGTGCTTTTTCAATGTCACGATGTTTTACGTTTTTCATATAAGCTAAACAAGATGTGCATCTTGGTTATTGCTAGTAAAGACCAATAACACATATTACGTAAACTAATAAATCCTACAGATACTTAACTCAAAATTTTAACTTATATTAATAACATATATTTAAATCAATAAATGACAAATATTCGATATTAATTCTTTAACAATCAAACAAACACAAAGCTATTAAACAAATATATATCTTTAGATTAATATTCTCTTAAATACCATAACTTGAATTTAGACAGTTCTGATTGTTATTTTTTGGTTTTATTTTTGTTTTATTAATACAAAAACTAAAGAAAATTCTTTTGGTTGGTTGGTAAACTTATATAATTGAAGTCATGGGCTTCAATGTAGATGGACTTTTAAGTCAAAGTAAACTACTCGTACCCAGGAACAGGTACTTTGAATGTTGCAAACTTACAAGTAGCTTCATCTTGGGGTACACAAATAATGTCTTCGTATAATTAACTAATAATACATGATATTCCACACACTATTAGACTATTAATCTATAACATTATACATATACAAGATCTATATAAATATCATTTTAAAGATTTTGGACATTTTTGTGCACAATTTGTCCCTTACATCCTAGTCGAGTTGGTTTCGAAAATGGATGATTTAGGAAGTGACTTGGGTTCCATTTTACAATAAAGTTTTATTATGCACAATTATTGGGTCATTAATCTAAGCATGTTGCTTGGTGAACTTGATTTACTACTAAACACAGACTAATAATCCAATATAGCCTGGTTAAAAATTGTATTATAACATGAAAATTCATCATCATATAACTTGATTTTATAACATAGCTAGTTAACTTTTCAAGTACAAGTGTGCTACTGAATTAGTTTGATTGGGCCATCATCTAGTAATTAAACTGCCTAATGAGCTTGATTTACCTATAACATGATGAATCTGAGACAATTTGATGTAACTGGATTGAGATTATCTATATTCGACCTTTGAGAAGGCATCCCCTTCCATAATATAGATACTTCCCTATAGTTATGTGAGCAACATGATAAAGAAAACCCTTTTCGTTTTCAATTGAGAGCATATACCTATTTATATATTGATCTACACAATCGTCTTTTTGATTTTCACTTAAGCATAATCGATGTTGGTTGTCAATATCAAATCCACAAATCTTAGAGCCGGGTCAACTCTAGTTCTCTACCGGGTCGAATATTCGAGTTGTGACATGCATTTGATGGCTTGTTTGAACTAATTTTTTTTACTAATATATAATAGCTTAATTCCGCTATAATAATATAAAATAAAGAACCATTCAGTCAGTTTCTTTTTTCCTTTTCAATTTGAATTATAATAGAGTTTCCAAATGATCACAATAAAATGATAGAAATGATAGGTAAACGAAAAACAAATTGTGTCGCGACCCTTATTTAATCAAATACAATACATTAAAAATGCACTACTTTTTAATGTCATTGAGATGTAGAAACATAGGGAATATATGGGGTGTCATGTGAAAATAATGTCCAAGCCTTCAACTACAATCGAGTTGTAGAAGATCTTGCCTCAAGATTACCCAAAGAACCAACAAGGCAACAATCTAGTATGAACACGATAGATCCATTACATATATACGTGTATATGTGACAAGATCAATATAAATAATAAACATAATGTTGTATTTTGGCAAAATCTTATAATATTTACTTGAATATCTTGTAAAAGGATTAAACAACTTCATCATTTGCATGAGAACTCCTAACTAGTGAAGCGTAAAACATGTAGATTCAATTAACTTGTTTAAAGGGTGTGTTTGGGATTCCTTATTTTCATCAACTTATAACTTATAAACTTTTTGAAAAGTTAGTAAGATGTATAAGGTGTTTGGCAAACCATAAGGCCTTATAGATTTTAACTTTTAGACAAGGCAAAATAAAGGGGTTTTGAAAAGTTAGGAATGTGTAACTTATTAACTTAATGGGTTTGAATTACTTATTACACCCATCTAACCCTCAAAACCCATTACACTCATTTTAAAAAAGAATGTCCATTTTAGTCATTTTGGTTTCCCTTAACACATAAGCTAATCTAAACATTTTTTTGAAAACTTCTTTTAAAAAATTCATAAGTTTATAAGTTCTTTTAGCAAAAAGTCCTTTTTCACTTAAATAAGCAATCCCAAACACACCCAAAGTACAGGTCACGTGGTTAACAATCTTTATCGATCCATGCATACACAAGAGGATCTGAAACATACATTTTACAATAAATAAAAACTAAAATAATTTAAAAGGACAAATATAACAATAACTTGGTGTTCAAATGACAAGTATCAACAGTACCTGTACCAATTAAATCTGACCCAGATTTGAAATGGTAGAACTCAATGTTCAAATGACAAGAATGAACAGTACCCGTACTACCGGAACTTAATTTTATCAAAACAACCCTACCGAAAAAAATATGGCTGAACTCAATTAAATAATTAATATTAAATTTATTAATTAAAAGTAAGATTAATATACTAATTAATGTTAATTAATAATACAAATTAATTATAGATAATCAATAAAAGTAAAATAAATAAAAGTAAAAACAAAATTAGTATTTTTAATAATACTAATTAATTTTTAACAATTAATTATATTATTTTATAAATAATACTAATTATTAGTCTTTTAAAAACTAAAATAAAGGTAAACACATTAATACAATAAATATAAAAAGAAAAATAAATATTAAGAGTTGTCAAATCAAATGTCAAATCTGTGCTTATGCTTGCCATTTGAAATGACAAGTGTCGTTTTGACATCCATCATTTCAAATGTTAGATCACACTAAAAGTGTACCACATTCGTCAATTCAAATGGCGTAACACCGGCTACTTGTAAAACTCACTCGACAAAAACTGACAACCTCTATATTTAATCAGAGATCCGTCATTTCAAATGACAGATCACCTAAAAACCACTATTATTTTTTCTTTCTTCTACAAACCATTATCACTGCATCAAATTTCCTATTTTGAAAAAAAAAAATCTCATCCATTGCATTTGAAAACGAATCCATGATTCCATGAATAATGAATCATTATATTAAATCTGGTAAGTGATATAATAAAGTCACATAGATGCGTGAGCAACACAAGAGACGTACCTATAGCTAGTTAGAGTGAAAACCCATTCTAGCGACACGAGACGTACACATAGCGAGGGAGAAAACCGCAAACTACGGTTTAAATAGAGAATATAATGCCATCATGTATAAATCAAATTGGCCGTAATGAGTATATAATCAACATAGAAATTTGTGGTCATCTTTTTATACGAAATAAGGATGTTATAACATATTATGACCCATATAAATTTCTGAACTTGATGATCTATCAAATTAACGCATACTAAGACTCTTTTTGACTGTTTCTATCATGTTGTACCCATCTTGTTTCGGTAATTTATGTACAACACTTCATTTGTCTTAACCAAATAAAAACTTAATACTTACCTAGTTAACAAACATGTTGGATTCGTAGGCCTTGTTGACCCGGTTTTTTTTGAAGTGCAAAGGGCTTCAAAATATTTGTCACTAAATAAAAGAAATATCTAGTTGTCATCCACAGACGTAGGTCAGTTTAGACCGAACAACATAAAATCCTCGTGTTCGTTATTGCTTTCGTGTGTGTGTTTGATTCGTGTGTGCGTTTAAATCCTAACAAAACTATGTATAAATAAACTATATATGTATACATGCATGTCTAAAATTACCATACTGACCTAATTAACTTCTTTAATTAGTTGTGGGGTTGAGATTTGGGATCATGGTGGAATCATGCACGTTTGCTGCTTGACATCACGCCACCACGAGTGCCAAATGACAACGCAAAGTGTGCAGCCTTTTATGTTGTTATCAACACCAATAATTGTATCTACACCTAATTAAAATATATTAATATGGTGTTTGGATAATTGGATGTAGACCATGGATTAAGTGAATATATAAATATGGAAATTGACTTTAAATAATCTTAACGATTCATTATTGGTAAATAAAAGTCTTAACTGATGACATGAGTGAGGACAATCTCACCTTTTTAACATGTTTATTCCCAACAATACGTTGGGAACAGAATTCTAACACGACATTAGTTAGAAGTCGCCGAAAAAAAAAACGTTTTTGGCCGAAAAAATTTTTCGACGGAAAACTAAACTTATCAACCCCTTATGGTCATAGAAAGCTGGTAATGTTATTAAAATATTGAGACTGAAACCCGTCTTAAATCATGACCAAGACGAGTCTAAAATGTATGAAGTGAGTCACTTTAATTAAATAATATTAATAAAACAAACAAATATACTCTTTATGTTTCCTTGGGAATTGTAGTACATATACCGTATACACATTCAAATGAAAATGACTTAAATTACAACATATGCATCAAACTTGAATCATACTAAGGTCCTTAACTTGTACTCTAATAACTAATTCTTGATCAACCTTCGACGAGTTAAACTGGACCAGAACCACGTTGACCTTCGTCTAGCTCATGTTGACTGAGATCCGAGCATGACCTCCTAGTTGTATCTTCTTGTATGGTCATTCTCTTGGTGAACCTGTCTTGACCATCGAAAGCCATATACACCCTCCTAGCTACAAGACCGAGGAAAGTAAAGTTCCCTATTGTGGCTGAGGATTTCTGTTAAACAGAGACCCCGTAAAACATATTTTGTGTCACCTTCGCGAGCCCGTGCAGGGTGAAGCAGTGTGTATTCCCTGGATTACCCTAACACCCTAACTATAGTTGACACGCGAGTTCAGAATCAAGAGACTTGGAATTGAATCGAATTCAGGTCTGATGTGTGTGATATCGTAGGAACCATTGGGTGTGTGGGTCATGGATGATATGGTTGTTATCTTCATCTCTTACTCCTACTTGCTATATATAGCAGGTTCTATATGACTCCCCATGACACTTGTCACACCCAGAGTCAGGTATATAACCCTTGTCAACACGAGTCACACACACGACAAATGTCTCATGAGGTGTTACACATGCAAGTGAGTCCATGTCTGATGCTGCCACATATCAATGACTAATAACTCAGCTCACCAGGAGTTGACACTTGTCTTATGTCCTGGTCCCACTACACCACAAAAATATTAAGACGGCTTGCAACGATGCAAAGTGCGCCATCAAAACGTCACATTGCATCCATCGCCAAGCTCGCAGGTGTGTCTAGTCATATAAGAATATAATCTTGTGAGTTCTCTTATTTATAAGCAACTCACAAGTTTATCATTCTACCGGTGTGAGACAACCTATTTTTCCATTTCACCAATATTTAAGTTGTCAACTACATATTTTAGAGTATTGATATCACATTAATATTTACTCTTTGAACATATTAAATATTAATTTATTAATAACAAATATTAATATATACAGTATTATTATTTGTCCCAAAATTCCAACATAAAACGCAAGAGCTTGATAGTATTTTGTTATAATAGTCTATTTAATATGATTGTGTCTAAGTTTCTAGAGTTTTCATGCAAGACCTTTTAAACCCGTTGCATCATGAACTTAATTGAACTCTTAGTAACTACTATTCTAGTCTTTGTAAATCTAGTGGCATGCCAAGTCGATAGAAGGTTTACCTGCTCAAAAGGAAACAATCGAAGAAGTCAATTATTTGATGACTTGATATTGAAAGTTTCCGAAGTTTCTAAGTCTGTTTTTAATATTCAATTATAAACAACATATTTATTATGACGGCCCATAGTTTCAATTACTTGGGGGCCAAGGATTCATTCATCTAGAATCCAAAACGGCAATGGAACAGTCTAATACACTTGGTTTACACATTCAATAAAACGAAAATATTGACCACAAAACCGAAATAAAAGGTTATATATATAACATTAAAAATGTGAATAATTACGTAATTAGTACTAAATATATATAAATTGGGGTATGTATGAGTCTTTTTGGATCAATTATATATAGCTTAAAACATTAACGATTAAGTAGTTTATTTAAGTACTGTTAATCAGAAAATAGTTCATATATTTTCGGTATAGTTCAACTATCATTGGGTCATTATTCACGGTTAAACGTAACTAAACGATTAAAATTCATTAATCACAACTTAAAACCCGATCAATCATTTTTACCTCGTCATTAGGCATTAGACACATAAACATACCAAAATACATAGTCATGATAGATGTTGAAAGGTAGAACATGTTTGATAGTCAATTTGATTTATTATAACACGGTCACATAATGAGAGAAAATACTCAGAAGATAACTCTTAAAAACGGACTGCTTATCAGAAATTAAGTTCTCTTATATTAGTTTAGGGCACTTATAAGCCTAAAACATATGATTTTTACATTAAAATTGGGTTATATATTTATATATGAACATAGATTTATCTAATTGTAGTAGGGTGTGTATATATATGGAGATATGATAAGATTATAGTTAAAATACTGCTAAAGATGAATGGATATATAAGTGTGCAGTGCACTCACCCAAACTCTTGCCCACATGCCTTGTGGCCTTATCACAAACTCGATCTTTACATAAAACTTTTATAAACATGATGTAGAGGAAGGGTATGAAACCCACCATTTAACAAAGTATAACATTAAGTTTATACGTTAGGCGGAACACTAGGCGCCGGGTGTCACTAACGCCAGGCGTAGTGCAAAGCGCAAAGAGTGTAGTCCAATATAAAACTTTTCCTGGCACCTTGGTGTTAGGATTAAACAAGCACACGAACCGAACACACACGCGAAAGCAATAAACGACACGAGGATTTAACGTGGTTCGATCTAAACTGACCTACGTCCACGGGTGGCAACTAAGTATATCTTTATTGAGTGACAACGATTACAAGTACACGACATCAAATATATAGAGATACACTTAGGGTTTGTATCTTATTAAACAAGAAATCCAAACCGGGCCGGGCCTGCCCTTTGGACTTCAAATAATAAACCAGGCCTACACCGAAAAGGCCTACGAAACCCAACAAACTCCCACTCAGAGGCCTTGAGTACTCTCGTCTGCACTCTTGATTGTACGTTTATAATCAAAACATTTAACTTCTAGTTGCCACCGCCTTCTCATCAATTAACTTGAAGGCCCGTTGAAGCTCCCCGGAGCTCCAACACGTCAGTCACGGCTAAAACTGCCCCTGACCCATTCTCTGTCCCTACCGGATCCCACTGAAACAAACTACCGGATCCTAAGATACCCTGAGAACAAACACTCTCCATATTCAGCAAGTAATCCACTGGAGAAACTTTTACAGCCGGAATACTGGTTTTCTTAATCCACTGTCGACCTGGAACTGTAACTGAAACACGACCTGTGCTCCCACTGTCACGATGTCCTCTGGCTGATTTAACCTTCCTAGCTCGTTCATCCTGAATCTTTACTTTGGCTCTAGGTTTGTTACTTGCAAAACGAACCTTCTTCTGCCCACGAGATTCTGTGAACCGGACTATGTCTTTCACCAAAACTGGATCCACTCCTTTCGGTGACATATCGACCATATACAACGAACCCATTTTCTTGCCACGAGCAACAACGAGATTCCCTTTGACTACTTTCCACTGCCCATTCCCGAACTTAACATCGCAACCATGGTCATCCAACTGCCCAACTGAAATCAAACTTTTCTTCAAACTTGGAATAACCCTAACATCTTTCAAAGTCCAAGAAGTACTGGCTAAAGTTATCAAATCAACATCTCCCATACCCGTAACCTCTAGAATATCATCGTTCGCAAGTCGAACCTTTCCAAAATCCCCAAACTTTAGATTCTTTATCGTTTCACTACAGTGAGTGGCATGAAACGATGTACCAGAATCCATTACCCAAGCATCAACGTTATCCTCAACACTAAGAACGTAAAACTCATCCTCTGGGCATTCTTCTGCAGTGTTGACTTCTGTAACGTTCACCTCTTTCTTACCATTTGGACACTGATTCCTGAAGTGTCCCTTCTCTTTACAACCCCAGCATTCAATATCATTACGAGTCCTAGACTGACTCATCTTCCTACTCCCACCGCCTCGTTGTTTTCCCCTACCTCTACCTTCTGTGACTAATATATCACTAGATGATTCACCTGAATTTCCGCGTCTTGAATCTTCTCCAAGAATCAAATCCTGAATCCCATCAAAAGTAATCTTTGTAGACGAACTACAAACCGCAGTCACTGTTTGCAACCAACTGTCGGGCAAAGAGGATAACAACAAAAGACCTTGAACTTCATCATCAAACTTAATGCCGACGGACACTAAGCGGGAGAGGTTCAAATTAAGATTATTGATATGCGTTGTAACTGACCCACCCTCTTTCATTCGAGTTGTCAATAGCTCTCTGATAAGATAGACCTTATTCGCTGCCGAAGGCTTCTCATACATGTTGGATAGTGCGTCCATCATACCACAGGATGTGGTTTCTTTCATGACGTTAAACGCCACATCTTCCGACAACGACAAAATAATACAAGCCCTAGCTTTCTTATCTAACTTCTTCCAATCTGCTTCTGACAACTTTTCTGGTTTTTCATCCTCAAACACTACATCTAAGTCTTTCTGAAAAAGTAGCGCCTCAATCTGCATCTTCCACCAACCAAACTTCTGTCCGTCAAATTTCTGTATCAAAACATTTTCGTCTTCTGCCATAACAATGACTAAACGAAAAACTGGATAAAACAGAGATAAACACAGCAATGGCACGAGCCTGAACTTAACAACTGTTCTACTAAACTCTGTTAAAAAACAACCTATTTAAACGTGCGGCGGAATAACGAACTGTAAATCAGAAACTGAAAATATAAACTGAAGCGATAAACCTGACAAACGCGATTGGTACTGGTTCTAAGTTTCTTTAAATTTCTTCTGACTTAAAACTGTTCTTCAACGAAAAATAGAATCTTGATTCAACTGTTCTTGGCTCGTTCTGCGCAAAATACGGTCTCGACCGAATAACTATATCTAAACGAAACTGCCAATACTTTAGCTAAATATAAAATAATAATATCATAGTAATCTTCTTTTCATGCACGTAAACTCCAAGAAACAACAATACAACTTCTTTCTTGTCAATCGCAAACAGTAGGATCAAAAACAAGAAGCGGCAATCCAAGGATAACGCGACAAATCAGATTACACAAGATGGTGGTCAAAGGGTGGTGATGCGGTGCTCGACTGAACCCTAGTCGTGATCGTCGGGTTGGGTTTAGCGGCGGCGAAACAGCGGCGACGTATACCCTAACGACAATCGGAAAACCGTAGCTGCGGCGGAACCCTAGCGCAGTAGGGTGGCGGCGGCAGAAGGTTTGGCGGCGACTCGGCTGGTTCCCGTGTTCTTCGTGTGATCCTGAACCTAAGCTCTAGATACCACTTGTTAGGATAAAACACACACGCGAAAGCAATAAATGACACGAGGATTTAACGTGGTTCGGTCTAAACTGACCTACGTCCACGGGTGGCAACTAGGTATATCTTTATTGAGTGACAACGATTACAAGTACACGACATCAAATATATAGAGATACACTTAGGGTTTGTATCTTATTAAACAAGAAATCCAAACCGGGCCGGGCCTGCCCTTTGGACTTCAAATAATAAACCAGGCCTACACCGAAAAGGCCTACGAAACCCAACACTTGGGAATGGTAATACAAAGGTCCCACCGGCATGGGGACAAAAAGGTGACAGACCACATAGGGATAAACACCAAACCAATGGGGATTGAACAACACATAAAGGACGGTACAAACAGTACAACCACGTTCCTGTCAAAAGGCCATGATGCCCACCAACTTCCACCAACCACCACGACCGCACGGGTGGAGAATATTATTGGTGGAAAACCTGACAAGGTGATTGGTCACACTCTCTCTCCTCCGGCTATAAATACCAGTAAACTCCCAAACCGTAAGGGATATCTACTTTCTCCTACTATCACTATCAAATTACATTATCTCGTACTATCAAGTACTGATCCTCACGCCGGAGGGTGGTTACGAGGGAATCCCTCCCCCCCCCCCCCCATTCCTCGTAACGAGCTCATGGTGTTTCTGTTTTGCAGGATACGCTCATCTGCGCGAAGAAGGTTTTATAACCCATCGTGTAGAATACTTAACCATAACCCTCGGACTAACGTGTTAGACCTTGAGGGGTGGATTCGTGTTTCTTCACATGACAAGAGGTGTTTTGTATATTTATAAAGCATATGTATTGGACATACTATTAGCAAAACCATTTGAGCACATTTATTTGACTTGATGTAGTTTTCGTATTGATTTGGGATAGACTTATGTAACTCACATTTATGTTACGTGAGAATTAATTCATATGATCTGTGATCATTTACGAGTCTTTGATTGACAATGTGAAATGTAATCATATATAAGAAGTTGAATTGTAGTGTGTAAGTGTGACAAATGTTTTAAAGGGTAATGAAATATGAGAAATTAAATATGTGAAAGTGATCGAAGTGAGTTTACGCAACTTGAGCTTGATAAGTTGATAGTATATAACTATATATATGTTTCAATTATTCATTTTGTGTCAAATCCAAATAGAGATTTCCTACGAGCTGAATGGTTTGATGAGCGGTGAACCATGAGATCGATCAAACCGAAAAGTTGAGATGAGAAGGAATCTCAAACGTTCAAGGTGAAAAGATAATCACTAAATGAGTTATGATACAAACCGCCCAATTAGGTTCATTGAATCCAAAAAGGTTTAACCAATTCGATGATGGATAATCTTGAAATGAAAGGGATGAAAAAATTATTTGAAGAAATTTATTGTAGTTGAAGTACTCGTACACTAGGTTTTAATATAAATAAATTATTGTCTTCTGTTATAAAGCAAGCATACACTATATTTGATGATTGGAGTTGGAGTACTCATACATGTGTGACAGCAAGCTACAACTCTGATCTAAACAATATATTGCACGTACACCACAAAAAATCAAACAACGAAAAAACTCAAGTTGAAATTTCGAACATCAGTCGTACATATCAAACAAGAATACATTAATACATATGGACATACATTAAAATCAATTCTGTCCTACTCTTAACACATTATAATGCTTTGGATATCAATGCTGTGTTATCTATATTTTGATGGTTATCGGCTTATCGCATGATATCGCTATAAAGATACACTGGATTTGGACCTATACAATAGTGTCATGAGGTAGATCATTCTAGTTCGAAGTGGTCTCAATGGTATTGTGGTATCGTATTGCATCTTCCCAAGCCATGAGAATGAGAAAGGTTGTAAACCCAATGAAAAACTCTCTAGCTAGAAGATCAATAATTGAATCCCCACAAACACTTCAAAAATCAAGTGAGTAAATATATACAAAAGATACACAAACATGAATATGTATCACAAGTAGGGGTATGTGTGGTGATGTTCGGTTTGGTTTTTGACTAGAATCAAACCGAAAATCAAAACTTCGGTTTTTGGAGTTTTCGAAACCGTTCAATTTTGGTTTTCGTTTTGTTTTCGGTTCGGTTTTGGTATTTTTTGGTTCTTGCCATTTGAGCTTGAAAGTTTTAGGTCGAAAAAAGTTGACAAAAAATAATGAATTTAGATATAAATAATTTTGTTTATTGTAAAATAATAGACTATTATGCATTTGATCAAAAATATTAGAGTTACATATTTATTAAATTCTTATGATTAATTAATTAATATAAAATATAAAAAAACAAAAGTTTAGAAATTCGGTTTGGTTCGGTTTTTCCGATTTTTATTACAAGCAAAACCAAAACCGAATCATTACTACGGTTTTTACAAAAACATAAACCAAACCATTGTTTTTTATTTCTGTTGCGAATATATTTTTTCAATTTCTTGCACCCCTAATCAGAAGTGTAGATGTATAAGCAGTAATAAGTAAATTTATATTACTTTTAGCTCATTTTTCTTTTAGAAAGACAAATTTTCTCTCACTTCTCGAAACTCAAACCAATAAACTCACTTATTTAAAAAAGCCGTTAAACAACTGAACTGGAATATTTTATTGAAATATGTTTTTGTCATTGGTGAAGGAAGTAGATAAGAGCAAGTAAAGTGGTAAATAATTAAAGAAGTTGCACTCCTCATGTTTTATACATCTCCAAGACATGAACCCAACTTCTCCAAGTAACCTAACAAACTCAAAATTACACAATTTTACATAAATGAAAAATCACACTACTACAGATAAACCTAACTGGTACCGACTGAATTGCATCGGTAAAGGCTCATTTGGTGCTGTCAATCTCGCGGTCAATGAATCCGATCCTAGCCGTACGTTAGCAGTCAAATCCGTCAACAAAAATTCCACGGAGCTTCTCCGTTGTTTAGACAACGAGATCAAAATATTAAAAACTCTGACGTCACCTTACGTCATTGATTATCTCAATGATGACGTGACGTCAGAGTCTGGTTCCGTGTACCGGAACTGGAGTACATGCCATGTGGAACCGTTACTGACGTGGCGGTTAGAAAATATATTAGTGACGTGGACGTTCGGAATTACACGTGGTGTATTACGTCAGCATTGAGCTACATTCATGGCAGAAATATTATTCATTGTGATGTAAAAGGCGCGAATGTGTTGATCGGAGATAATCCGGCGACGGCGAAGCTGGCGGACTTCGGTTCCGCGGTGGAGATTGGTGGTACGACGGCGGTGACGGTGACACGTGGCAGTCCGTTGTGGATGGCGCCGGAGGTAGTTAGAGGCGAGTATATCGGATCGGAGTCTGACGTGTGGTCGTTAGGGTGTACGGTTATTGAAATGATCACCGGAAAGCCAGCATGGCAGGACAGAGAAGTTGACACTCTTATACGAATAGGATATTCCGATGAGGTGCCGGAGATTCCATCTCCGGTACCTGATGATTTACGTGACTTTTTAAATAAGTGTTTAAAACGACGTCGTAGTGAAAGATGGAGCTGTGATCAGCTGCTACAGCACGCGTTTCTGTTATCCTGCACATTACAATCCTCGCTGCAAATCATGATCAACGGTCATAAATTATCTCCAAGATGTGTATTCGATTGGTCTGACTCAAACTCAAGTTCTTTAAACGGGTCCAAACTTGACACTTGTCAATTTATTAAAATGAATAAATCTGACGCGAAAATGAGGATTGGTAAATTGGCTACAAGTTCAGGGGTAATTTGGGAATCGGAAGGGTGGGAGGTGGTACGGCACGTGACATATCCGAAGTGGGAATATTTTGAGGGGGTAAATTGGGAATACATTGAAAGTGATCAAAGTACAAGTAGTGAAGCGTGTGGTACTATTGTGGATGGGATATATAGAGATAGTGTTGATGTATATAGGTGTTATAGTTACATGTATGTTTATGTTTGGATTGTACATATGTTTGGGATGATTGTGTTTAATTTGAAAATTATTGAATATATTCGGTACACGCAATGGTTACTTGAATGCCTAGTCTTCTTCGGGTTTAAACATAAAAGGATTTACACGTGGAATGTTTTATAAATTAAAATTTGTAAAGTTGTATGATGAGATACAAGTCATATGTCAAATTGGGCAATTGGCAATGGCATCTACCCTTTTGACTTTTGAGTCGTGGGTGGGTGGTGATTTGGCACACTCATATACGAATTGAAATATTATATGATTGACACTTATAAAAAGATACAATATTGTTATCCGTTAATTGATGAGAAGTAGCGTGACAACATCGTTTTTCAAGTGTAAAAAATGTTAAAAGGGGTAAAAATCGTATAGCTTACAACTATTATTGACTCTTTTTAAGGTTCTCTCATTTTCACAAAAGCCTGTAACTATTCTACACGATGGTTTTTTTAATTACAATATAAAATCGAACATTTAGTCTTCTTTAATTTAATACAATATTGTTATTTCTTTCTTAAAATAATCAACTTTTAAAAAAACTCATGTTTTGTGCGTATAATGTGCATGATTATATGCATGCGTAATCACAAAAATAGGTTGTGTAATCATCAATCATCATATAAGTTGTGTTATGTACATGCATAATTTTCGTATAAGTTGTGTGATCATATAGCTATGTGCGTAATTACAGCGTGGACGAAGTTACCACTCGACCTGAAAACACGTGTTGCCTTCTGATAACTTCGTACCTTTTGTACACTAGTTCTTTGGATATTATTTAGTATTTACCCCACATATATAATATGAGAAAATATTAAATTGAACAAAGAACAAGCCTATTGAAAGTTTGCTGTTGCTGTTGCTGTTGCTTTATGACAAACATTCAAAAACGAATGTGGCGAAGGAATATGCCTTAACAAAGAAGATAACACCATATATTTATATATACTTTTACAAGGCAATCATATGTTTATGAAAATACTTATAAAACCTTTTAAGTTATATATATCCTTCAACAATCTCCAAAGCTTTCCCTTTAAACTTTTGTAGTGTTTTGCATGATACATGCACTTTTGAATTACTTTTATGGCTATCATTATCCTAAACCAAGACAACCCAACATGCGTCTAGAAATCAAATCCATGGGTAGATTTCCAATATAGCGTCACCTTTCGTCCTAGTTCTTATCCATTTTTAAAATGAAATGTGTCAATGAGTCAATCCCATTCTATATTTTATGAAGAACAAAATGAATTTTGTATGTAAAGAAAGGTACATAACATGACCAATATTAAGAGAATGATTGTAAAACAGTACAAGCAATTAACGATCGTATCTACCATGATTAAAGCAATAAGTATAAATGTTTATGTATCATTAAAACAATAGGTATAAGTGTTTATTTGTTTATTATAGTTCTCTATTTTAAATTTAAACATTCTTATATACTCTCTCAGACACACATACACACATTGTTGATGATTTTATTGTTATCAAGTCATTTTAGTTAATTTGGATGTAAAGAAATATTTCTTTTGCATGTTAGTGTGTTAAGTACACATGTGTTCGAGACTATCCTTATTTCTAACACTGGCGAATTTATGGCTAAGTGAATGCGCCAACTACGAGCGAAAAACTACAATACTTTCAAATTTTGGATATCTGTTTTTGCATCTGAAATTTTAGATACGGATTTGAATACCAAAAGGAACTTTTATTTAGATGTTTATGTTATATATATAATTAAGATAATATACTATAACATAACTTTTAGAATTACATATATATATTTATGATATACAAGTGTTTCAAGGACAATGTTTGATAGATCATAGATTTATCTTTTATGTATTTGTGTGATTTAACATTCTTAAAACCAAATGTTATACATTATTTAATTCTTTGGTCATTAAATTATTAAGATCTATTGGTATAACCAATACATTCATGGGTTAGGCCAGCTTAGGTAGTATTATTATAATAGTTGAAGTGGCATGGTGGATTGGTGGTGAGTTGGTGTTTGTAAGACATGTTTGTTGTGAAGGGAGCAGCTAATCACCCACCTAATCATAGTATCATGCTCCTTAATCACATGTCATTAATTAATTCTCTTATTTTGTGAATAAAATTGATATTTAATTATTGTAAGAGGTGTAGATCATAATTATATTTATCCTCAAGGAAGTTAAAATATATCTAACCACCAATTATTAAAGCTCTAGATACCTTTATTACCTTATACAATGAGACTTGTAGGAAGATTCGTGCACGTTTATTTACTAGTAGAAAATTGATTTGGGACTTCCACGAACTTTCTTTAAAAATAGATTCTTTTGGAATTGAGTGATGTTTTGGTTGGATCTCAAATTTGGGTTAGTAGTTATCTAAAATTCATATGACGTCTGCAGTTAGTAGAGTTTAAAAATTTATTTATTTTTCTGCTAAACTATCTTACATTACAACCTCTCTTAATATAAGATAATGACTTCAACAGCAAAAACACACGATCTTGAACACTTATCTAATCAAATCATATTTGTGTAATGTACAAATCCAAAGCTGTTATCATGGATTGCGACTAGCTCAGATTAGCAGTCAAACCACAAAAGCCACAACACCCGTCCGGTATTATATAAGAGCATGTTTGAAACCCTTTATCATTTTCAAAATGAACATGACTACTTAAGCTGAGCATATTTGTGCATATATAATCTTGATGTTTTTAGCTACATGGTGAGCGTATTAATGAAAAACTTGGTTTAAACAGAGTATGTTGAATACCAAAAAAGTTATGGTCTTTCATGTAGCTATTGAACTGAACTAGGATAGACCCAAAATCAGACTCATTTAGCATATTCAGTTTGGTTTCTATAATAATTTAGGGTTGATTTCGAGCAAGTACATGTAAAAACCAAAATATAAAAAATCCTAGGCTATGAAATTCATAGGTCTTGGCGAAACCTAAAACTAACTCAACCCAGAAGACTGACCAACCCACCCTAAAACGTTACATTCTTCGATTTTGATTTTTATAAGTTTTGACCTGCTGGATTCAGGCAAAGGGGTTCCCAACCAGATTACAAATTGGCGGTTTGGTAGTATTCTTAACCAACTAAAAAGCCAGTTCTATGTACAAACTAATTCAAGTTCCAAAAACGGTTTAGCCACACCTATAGTAGGAATGGTTTTTAAACCTTAAATGCTTTTTGGTCGGAACAGTAAATCTTTTCAGCCTTGTCGTAACAGTTCCTAACACCGATAAAAACAAAGAAAAAGACTAAATACTGCACCTCAGAAGAGTCTTAAAACTTGATCAGGAACTAAAACAACTGTCCTAGATTCATATGCAAAAGCTAACACAACAAAAGCCTTAAAACTAATCAATATCAACCTTAATAACAATATTTAGAAATTTTAATTATCAGCTAGCAGATGTAAAACCACAATTAGACCGATAACATCAATGGACAACATCTAAAACATTTAAACCTGTAATTGTTTCACTTATATGTATTTGCAAAGCTAATCATATCTTCTTAAACCTAATCTGCTTCAAATCATAAGCTAAAGAGCACAATCACTACCATACTTAAGTAATTAAATTATAATTATAATAAAAAAAACACAGTGATAAAAGCAGCAAAGCATCTTTAAATTAAAACATATTAAGGTTTAAACAAAACTCCATAACCAGATGTATCATAACATAAATGAAAACAGTAAAACGACACCGTAAGATCTACTTCAACAGCTGATCTACTTGGATCGTTGCCTCATCTTTCGACGCTTCCTCTTCAATCTCCTCATTCTCTTCTTCTTCCACTACAAAATTATTATAATCAAAATTTGTTAAAAATTAAATATTGAAATTGAATTAGAGTAAGTGTTATGTAATTGATGAAAATAATTACCTTAGCTCTCATGGTGACGACGACTGTATTTCAGAGTAAACAAGTGCGGCCGAGTTTGATATGTTTTTGATCGGTTTATAGTGAAACCCTAGCTTGTTTTGTTTTCTTCACCGGGCCGGATTAAGTTTTCTGGGCCGTGGCCCAGATACAACAACTTGTCTTTTTAGTAAGTGTTGTTTCTTTTCCTTGAGGATAGAGGTGAAAAAAACGAACCCGGAACCGGACCCGAAATAAAAATCCTGAACCGGTTTTAATTATACCCGGGTTTTAATACCTGTACCCGAACCTACCCGTAGGGTACGGATATGGTATGCATTTCGGTACTAGGCCGCGAACCCGAACTGGACCCGATTTGTACCCGGTATTACCCGCAAACCCGAACCAGTTCCATACCCGGAACCAGGTTTTTCCAATACTCAAAACGGGGTTTTTCAAATACCCGATATATACCCAAAAAATAACTGAAAAATACTCGAAAAATACCTATAAAAAGTGCAACCCCTGAAAAATTTCAATCTATACCCGGATTAAACCTGAAAATTTGGTTTTTTCAATACCCGAAAATATGGTATTCAAATACCTTGTTTTAAAAACACCTGGTTCTGTACCCAACCCGGACCCGATACATAGGGTATGGTTTTTAAATGCAATACCCGGACCCGAACCCGAACCCGACCCGGGCATTGATAATACCCGATTTTTCAATTCCCGATCATACCCGAACCCGGGTTTTTCTAATACCTGCTTTGTGCACCTCCAGCTAGAGGTGCACACAAAAACCTGTTTCTAACCGGTTAGTAACCGGTCCAATCCTAACTGGTTATTAACCGATTCTAATCGTCTGTTAGTAACCCGTTAGTATTATTGAAACCGGTTAACCGCTTTGTTTTAATTATTATTTTATTAAAAACCGGTTAACTGGTTCGGTCAAAACCGGTTACTACCATACCCGAAAAACAGGTCTAACCGGTTATTTCCCGCCAAAAAAACCTGTTACCAAATTAACTAGTTTATGGTTAACCGGTTAACCGATTTGTGCACCTCTAGTGTCAGCTATGTCACACTATCACGCCCAAAGGTTCGTACCACTTTTCAATCGTTCTTACTCAAGGTTGTAAAAGTCACTAGGCGGTTGATTGGGAGTTGGGTGTACTCAAAGTACTTAGGGGGTACTCGGAGAGTACTCGAATGGTAAATATAATACAATTTAATTTTTTAAAATTATAAATATGTCAAATATTATAAGTTTACTAATGTTTATAACACAATAAGTGAATATCAATTTAAATAAGATAAATACATTTTTAAATACAAAAATTATTCTAAAAATTGATAATCATTAATTAATAAATTATATTTTTTTAATATTACAGAAATACGAATAATGTTTATTTTTTTAAGTCGGGATCAGCCCAAGTTGTCCGACTATATGTGATTCTGGCTAAGGTTGACCAACTTTGATTGATTCTTAATAACTAGGTGGAGTTAAAGAAACTTCTCTTGGCACCATACTTTGTAGCGAGTATTTGGCCTTGTAAACTTACTTTTGCAACATTGTTCTTATCCCAAGTTTGAATCCTTACTAGTGGTTGCATTTATTAGGGATTGAACGAGGACCTTCAAAGAAGAAAACCCCCATAACCACCTGAGCTAGCTCATGGTGGCTTTAGTTAGTATTGTTAATATGAAGTTTAACAATGCAACAACATATGTTTGATCAAACTAAACACGATCTTGATTTAGTTCGTTGTATGGATATGCATATAGTTTTTGATAGTTTTTGTTTCATGGGGTGTTTGGGATTCCTTATTTTACCTCCTTATAATTTTTTATTAAGTTAATAAGTTACAATATTGTAACTTATAAAACTTTTTCTCTCACAATATAAACAATCATAAACACCTTATTACTTTTCAAAAAGTTAATAAGTTATAAGCCGGTGAAAATAAGCAATCCCAAACACCCCTAAGTTTTAGTTTTTAGTTGATGATGTTGTATAACATGTGACTACTTTTTTGAAACAAATCTTTAATCTTACTGACTTTTTATCTCTTCAACATACGTTATACTTTTAGACAAATATTTATTAAAATTTAAACAAACATTTAAAATTAAAAAGGAAGTATTTAAAGAATACTTAATTTCTGGTTTTATCTAATGAGAAATAGTGAAGAATTGTCATGTTGATTTTTATAAATATTCGGACGTGGCTCAATGGTAGAGCATTCACTTTACTAGTGAGAGGTATGAGGTTCAAACCTCACTATCACCAATTTATATGAGAGGTTCGAGTCCTGATCTCACCCGGTTTTACCGGCTACTCGCTGTCGTGTCGTTTGACGGGCGTGGGGGTTGGATTTTATCAATGGGAATCCCTCAATAGGTGGACCGCTATGGGCTCCGTCCGTCCGGACTCGTGGCCGGCTCAGGCTACCTTTAGCCAATGGGAGCCGCGTACAGAGTACCCGACGTTACTTAGTTGGTCGTTCCAAAAATAAATTAAGAATTTAAAAAGTAATAAAAAATGGCTTGAAAATCACCAATAAAACTAACTTCTGAGCTCGATTTTTAACCTCAAAGAACCATGTTACATTATGCTACTAGCAAGTTTCTTTTGAGTTCACTAGTAGGGTGAGAAAAGAACCAAAGAACAAAACCACAAAGAAGCAAAACAACAGGAATGAGGTGTATAGCATTTTCTTTGGGTGACTTGTAGTGTTCCTTCTTTGTGCCATCAGGAGATATTGGATCATAAGTCAACACGTTATCATTTGGTGCTTGAGATACGTCGAGAACATGCTCGTCAGGGCGGAACATGGTGGCTGAGGATGATCTATACATGCTTAAAAAGATGAAGAACAAATAATATTAGTAAAGTTATAAAGATATTGAGAGTGAAAAATGAAGAATGGGTGGTTCAATATTATATAGAAGATGATTTAGGAGGAAAAGGTGGAAAATGCAGTCTTCTTTAAGCGCTTCAAATGTAATCAAAGGCATACGCATGTGAGTATGTGACTATGACTAAATAAGTAAATACTAAATACGTTACAATAACTTTTCAGGATTATCAAATGATATAAGCATATACCAGTAATGCCACGCAAGTAAAACGACTAAAATACTCTTCACGTCAGTAAATCCTTGAACCAAGAGACGGATCACGTTACACAACCAGGATTGATATCTTTTCTTGCCAAAAGCTTAACTTTTGTAACGGATTTTACGAATAAATTCTAGTAACGTTTATTTTACAGCTCTGAAAGCTTAATGAAAACGAAAAAACTTTAATTTCTATAAAAACAAAGAGTAAAATACTTTTCACATGTATGTAAATCCTAGATTGAAGAGACGAGCCATGTTACATAACCAGGATTAATATTTATCTAGCCGAAAACTAACTTTTGGAACGGATTTCGCGTAAAAATTTCAATAACGTTTATTTTGCAGCTATGTGAATTTATTATAACGCAAACACTTTAGAGCAAAATGTGTTCGTTCATATTTAGAGTTACCTACTTTAAAATTTGACAATATTATCTATTATCTATTATCTAATATATATAAATGGAAAGTTTGGTGCCGCTAAGCAGCCATTGGGCCACTTGGCGGCACCTTATTTGCCCATATTATTTTGCTTCTTTTTTTTCCGGTTTGCTACCGTAACGAACATAACGGAAGCTAGTCAAATGATAACTTTGTTTCTTCTTTTGTTTGTTTTAATTTCGATTTTATAACGAACGTGACAAAAACCGGCTGAATTCGTATAGACTCAACGTCTCAACGCCCGGGACCTACAATGTTCAGTTTTACCAATGTCCAAGTTTACCGACCGGCATCACCCCATTGGTCCACTCAATTTATATATATATTTTTCTTTTTTCGCTCCAGTATCGTAACAAACGTAGCCGAAACCGACCGGATTAATGTCCGGTTACCGCCTCAATGCCCGAGAACGACACTTATCACCGCCCATGTTTTCCAACCAAACAAACGTCATTTTTAACAATTTATTTATTTTTTTATATATTAATTTGACGAATATATTTTTTTTGGACGCTAAGGTTTTACCAATGATGTCTATAACGTAAAGAACGTAAACGATACTAAATGAATTCGTGTCAACTCACCGACACAACGCTCGGGTTTTTACTAATTGCCCCGGCGCCGGGTGAAAATCTAGTTTTTACTATTTATATTGATGGAATGTAATAAAGTTGTGCATACAAATCAAACTGAATTATTATTTGATTAACTAGTAATAACTGTTATTACAAAATGTCGTTTAAACCGGTACCTCACCAATAATAGTCCTATTAACAAGGAACAAGTTTAAACCACCACCTCACACTCTCCCTACAACTTCGAATCTCACTCAACTCACCACCTTATTCCACCCTATTTCCACACCTCCACACACCATTCTCCAACCCAAACCACAACAATGGAAGGAGCAGATGATGCCGGTATCGGTTTCGGTGACAAGGAAGCCACACTAGGCCGCCACCTTGCCCATCGCCTAGTCGAGATAGGCATTACCGACATCTTCACTGTCCCAGGAGACTTCAACCTCACCCTCCTTGTACCGGCATTGCCGAGTCACGCCTCAAGAACGTCGGCTGTTGTAACGAGCTCAATGTGGGCTATGCAGCCGATGGTTACGCTAGAGCACGTGGCGCGGCTGCATGCGTGGTCACGTTCACTGTTGGTGGCTTGAGTGTGATCAATGCTATAGCCGATGCTAATAGTGAGAACCTCCCCGTTATTTGTATCGTTGGTGGCCCGAATTCTAATGATTTCGGGACCAACCGGATCCTTCATCATACGATTGGGATACCGGACTTTAGCCAGGAGTATAGGTGTTTTCAAACCATTACTTGTTAGCAGGTAAAACATACGGAATTTATTATATTATATTATATTATATCATATTATTTTTTTAGTCAGTGGTCCCAGTGGGGACACGCTATATATATAATGAGATTTTACTAGACACGTTTGTTTGTGATTTATGAAAAATAACATAGGCAGTGATTAGTCATCTGGAAGACGCGCATGAACAAATAGATAGGGCGATCGCGACCGCCCTTGAAGAAAGCAAGCCAGTTTATATCCGCATTAGTTGCAATTTGCCCGGCATTCCTCATCCTACTTTCAGCAGAGATCCGATCCCGTTCTCCCTCGTTAATAGGTGATCAACACTATACGATATGCTCATTAACGTGTCCAAATAATAAGGGTGTAAACGAGCCGACTCACTTGAGGTTAACGTGCATAATGGTTAAGTCGAATCAAATTTAACGAGTTTGGAATCATGCTATTTGTATAAATTAATTATATATATTTTACGAAATAAAGATATAATTAAATAAATAATACTAGCCGGATTTCCCCACGAGTTGCAGCGAGCATTCGGTCGATATTGTTAAGTTACGGTACTGGTACTTGCTAAAGAAAAAGACAAAGAAAACCCAAAAAATAAATTTGTGATATTCTAAAAAAGATATCAAGATATGTCTACATCAATTGAAATATATAAAAAAAATATACCGGTACGGATTCAAATAATATGGATATCGATATCGAAGTTGTTCAATCAAAATCAGGTTCGTCGCAAACACGGTGCCCTATTTTGAATACAACTTCATTTTCAACAAGTCCAACCCGAGCTTCACTTATCGAGCTAGATCTAGCTTGGGTGCCCAAACGAGCTTATTTGTAATCTAATTTTCATTTAATAATTATTATATATAAATTTATGATAAATAATCGAATAATACATATCATGTTATATATAAAATTATAATTGAATAAACACACACACGCATATATATAATATATAAATCATCATCATCGTACTTAGTATATCCCACCAATAGCAAAGCTATGGTAGGGTCTGAGGAGGGTAAGATGTAGACAGCCTTACCTCTACCCCATGAGGATAGAGAGGCTGCTTCCGATGAGACCCTCGGCTCGAAAGTAGTTTTGCATCAAGCCTTGGACATAAGGCACATAGCACTCAATCATCGGGACACCGGCTGATTGGTGCATGTACCCTTGTCTTTCGGCTATCAACGCCACCAAATGATGCCTGATTAACCTTCCGCCACTTTTAACGTTATTTTCACGAGATTAGTAAATGCATATAAGTTAATTAATAAATAACTGAGTCGAGTCTGAGTCAAACTTGAACTTGAAAAACCACTCACAGGTAAAGCTCAATCTTTAGAAATCGAGCTCAACACTAGTCGAGCTCGCTTCATTAACACCCCTGCTCTTAAGTCGAAGTAGACATGTGAATTCTTGCAACTATGTTCGGGTTCGGCTCGTTTACACCTAACACCCTTACTCTTAAGTTAATGTAGACATGTCACATGTTGATTCTCATTCCTGATTCCTGCAGCTCGAGCAACAAGGCAGAGTTAGACGCGGCTGTTGAGGAGGCAAAAAACTTCTTGGACAAGGCGGTAAAGCCTGTATTAGTTGGCGGCCCAAAACTCCGGGTGGCAAAGGCTAAGGAAGCGTTTGCAGAGTTAGCAGACGCTAGCGGATATGCATTGTCTGTAATGCCATCGGGTAAAGGAATGGTACCCGAGACCCATGAGCACTTTATCGGCACCTATTGGGGTGCGGTCGGGACTTCGTTTTGTAGTGAGATTGTTGAGTCAGCGGACGCTTATTTGTTCGCGGGGCCCATTTTCAACGACTATAGTTCGGTTGGCTACTCATTGTTACTCAAGAAAGAAAAGGCTATAATTGTCCAGCCGGACCGTGTGGTTATTGGTAACGGGCCCGCTTTTGGAACTGTTTTGATGAAAGATTTTCTTGAAGAGCTCGCGAAAGTGATCACTAAAAACACTACCGCTTACGAGAATTACCATCGGATATTTGTGCCCGATGGGCTGCCAAGCCCACCAGAACCTAATGACCCGTTACCGGGTCAATATTCTGTTCCAACACATTCAGAAAATGCTTACCAGTGACACTGCAGTTCTTGCAGAGACAGGTGACTCATGGTTTAACTGTCAGAAGTTGAAGCTGCCCGAAGGATGCGGGTATGAAAATTATCAAATATTATTGTAAAGATCAGTTTCTTGTGATTTATACAGAGAGAACTTTGTGTTTCTCGTGTAGGTACGAATTCCAAATGCAGTATGGCTCGATTGGGTGGTCTGTCGGTGCGCTTCTTGGCTATGCCCAGTCTATACCCGACAAGCGGGTTATTGCTTGCATTGGGGATGGCAGTTTTCAGGTAAAAAAAAATACCTATACTACCTTAGTTCGGGTTCTATAAAGTCGATCCGTGCCACCTAAGAGTGTTAATTGTGACAGTTTAACGGGTTGACAAGCTGAATTGTCCAACTCAAACACGACCCGTAATTTTATTCGTTTCAAAAACAATAATTCTAATCCACAAACTTAAAATTGTGTAACCCGAACACAACCCGTTTAGCTCATTTGTCTAAACGCATTAAACGGGATGTGTTAATAGAGTTGGTAGGTTGAAAAAAACAGGTCATAAATGAGTTACTGGGATAGTGGGCTGCTCGAGCTCGGCTCGTTAAAAAGCTTGATCAAGCCGAGCTTAATCGAGCCCGAGCCTAAAAGTAAGCTCGTTTAATAAACGAGCCCGAGCCCGAGCTTCACTTATCGAGCTCGAGCCGGCTCGCGAGCCTAAGCGAGCCTGTCATTTATATACTTTTCTAAAATATATATTTAATAGTTATTAATTAATATATATATAATGTTATGAAAAAATAAATAAAAATAACTATATAATATATATTATTTTATACATAAATTTATAATAGAAAAAAATATATAAAAATAATTATAATTATATAAAAAAATAATTGATAAATAGTAAACGAGCCGAGCTCGAGCTCTGGGTAAACTAAACGAGCTGAGCTCGAGCCTAGTCGAGCTTGGGCTCAGCTCGTTTGCACCCCTTGTAAAGTGGGATGATATGTTTAACTAAACAAGTTGGTAGGTTGACCTGTCTAACTAAAAAGGTTGGCAAATCAACCAGTTTAGCAAACAAGTTAACCGTAACATGATTGTTTCATAAACTGATTACATATGCCAACCCAAATATAATATTTCTGTGTCGTGTCAAAAAATGCCACCCTTTAGTGTTACTTGTTTGACCCGTTAGATACAAAAACATAGCCCAAACCGGCTAACGAACAAGTAAACAAGTCAAAACCGTCACCTGCATGTATAGGTAACAGCACAAGACGTGTCAACAATGATAAGAATCGAGCAAAAGAGCATAATATTCCTAATAAACAACGGGGGCTACACCATCGAAGTAGAGATCCACGACGGGCCTTACAACTTGATCAAGAACTGGAACTACACAGGCCTCATAGAAGCGTTCCATAACGGTGAAGGCAATCTCTGGACTGCAAAGGTAATCAATCTTAATAACAATTAGAAGTTAGAACTCAGTTAGCAATTAACTAATAATAATAATAATATTATTAATATTTGACAGGTAAACTGTGAAGAGGAGCTGATAGAAGCAATAGCAACAGCAACAGAGAAAGAAGATCATTTGTGCTTCATAGAAGTGATTGTTCATAAAGATGATACCAGCAAAGAACTGCTTGAATGGGGATCAAGGGTCTGCTCGGCTAATAGTCGGTCTCCTAATCCGCAGTAATTTAATATCTTTGATTATGTAATTGGATGATGATGATGATGATGATGTTTTGATAACCAGATCCATAAAACTTAGTAATTCATTCAATGGCATAATGCTAAAATCAGGATATCATTTTCTGAATAAAATTAGCAGTGTTGGAAAAATTGAAAAGTCGACGATTAGTCAGTAGTCGGAGATGGCCAAATCGGCACCAGTCGGTCCAAATCGCACATATAAAGATATGTGTGTTTATATATACTAACATATTTCAAAATATAAATCTAACTTTACTGGTGAGAGGTAGGGGTTCAAACTTCACTACCACTAATTTATATGGGAGATATGAGGGATGATCCTGGCTTACCATGGTTCGAGTCCTGATCTCACCCGGTTTTACCGGCTCCTCGCTGTCGTGCCGTTTGGCGGGCGTGGGGTCGGGTTTTATCCGGTGAATCCCTCAATAGATGGACCGCTAGGGGCTCCGTCCGTCCGGACTAGTGGCCGGCTCGGGCTACCTTTAGCCAATGGGGGCCGCGTACGGAGTACCCGGCGTTACTTAGTTGACAGTTCAAAAAAAACTATACTATTAAAGCAATTCTAAGACCATTTTCCCTATTCCTATTGGTTGTTGATTAAACCTTCCATGTATATTAAACACTTCTCTAATTTTCATTTTAATAAAATAAATCAAAAATATATTTAAATAAGATGCAATAAATTTCATTAATTATTCTCTTTCATATTTAATTTAATTTTAATCTTGAATATTTTATAATTATCTTTCAAATTAATAATTATAATTCATAATTTTGACTCCGGCTAATTAAATTCATTTTAGGGAATTTCTAGACAATTAATGATATTTACGAAATTATCACTACTAAATTATATAATATTAAAAATTTATTTCATCACAGGTCAAATACTCATTTATTTAGGCAAGGTACTTACTATTTAGCATTTCTATTCGAATAATTATAAATATCATTAAGCAAACCTTTAGGAATAAAATAATAAGAACCATCCACAAACGTGAATTTCGTCATATATACCATTTTGAAATTTAATTTAAAACCTTTTAATAACCTAACAAAAGGAAATATTTAATTATGGAATTTCTATATTCTAATTAATTATTAATTATGGCTGGGGTTGAGCTGCCAGGTCAGCTTGGAAAAATTTTATTTCCATTAACTGTCTTAACACATTTTTCATTAGATTTTTAATTTAGTTTCTAAACGAACTTGACTTTAGGCGAAGTTAACCCTCGGGCGAACTTAGCTCTAGGCGAAGTTAACCTTAGGCGAACTTAGCTTTAGGCGAAGTTACCAGCTAGGCGAACTTAGCTTTACAGCGAAGTTGCCATCAGGCGAACTTGGCTTCAGGCGAAGTTGTCATTAGGCGAACTTGGCCCCGAACCCGGTAGCCCTACTTTAGCGTCGGATTTACTCATAAACACAGTTCTTCAAATCAGAGTTTATTAAAACTTTTCGCGGGATATAAAACATCAATCATTTGTTATAAAACATTAAATCTTTTCTTTGATACCATAACACAAAACTTTATATTTAAAACATCTTTACTTCTTTCTTCAGATGCCAGCCGTTCAATCCATGCCATGTGTCATCCTCATGCTAACTCTATAATCAGCTCACCTGCGTGCATACTAAAAGTCAGCTACGCTGAGTGAGTTCTAGTTAATCGAACGCCATACAATACATACACATACATACATATCCGTAGATACATATCCATACTTCACTAGTTACCATTCTGTTCTACGTACATACTTGCTACCATACATACATACATATCTACAATCACTAACCTCAGTCTACCGAGAGTACGTTCATAGTCCGCCGTCTATACCCGTACTCAAGGTTGTGAACACGTACAAGGTTCGCAGTCCTTACCTATGTTCACCATTTATGGTACGTACAAGGTTCGCGGTCCTTCCCTATACCATAATACATCCACAACACGTACAAGGTTCACAGTCCTTCCCTATGTTGCAACCTAATTCATAGCACGTACGAGGTTCGCAGTCCTCCCCTATGCTACAAAATCAGCACGTATAAGGTTCACAGTCCTTTCCTATGCTGACATACATCCACAACACGTACAAGGTTCGCAGTCCTTCCCTATGTTGCAACCTAATTCATAACACGTACGAGGTTCGCAGTCCTCCCCTATGCTACAAAATCAGCACGTATAAGGTTCACAGTCCTTTCCTATGCTTACATCTATTATCTACATCACGTATAAGGCTCGCAGTCCTTAACTATGCCATCACCTGCCAAGTCTATGTCCAACAGGAGTTAGAGGGATTCGCCACCCTAACTTACTATGTCGAACGTAGGACTCACATACCATTCGTGTACCTGTATACACATACTTCACATATACAATAATTACATTATAGCATAAGAACACTCTAGGCGTTCTTTACATCATTCATTTAACAACCATACCCCTTGTCGATACGTGCAACATCCGAAGATCGTTCACGCCCCGACAAGTATTCATTTGTAATGTTCATACATCTTCGATATATAATATTCGTATCTTTATTTTTAACCTGACAGTACGCGCAATATCTGAAGATCGTTCGCGTACCGACAAGTAATCATTCATATCCATCACATATATCACATATGGCATTCACTTATCACTTAGGATAAATGTATTAACAACACATCGAGTATGCACACAGCCCCGAAAACATAACAAGGAATAGGGCTAGAAACTCACCTGAACACGGTTACGTTCACCGTTAATCGTAATCCCTTTCTTCAGTTGTGCACGGCTGACTGTATAACAAATATGCGTATCAATTAACTATCACTTCTCATAATGTATTTCTATCTTTAAATGACCCACAACGAACGGGGGTCCGGGGGCAACGCCCCTGGCAGCGGGGTCTAGGGGCGGCAACCCCTAGCAGGGTCCAAGGGGCAGAGCCCCTGGCTGGGGTCGAGCTGACAGGTCAGCTTGGAAAAATTTTATTTCCATTAACTGTCTTAACACATTTTTCATTAGATTTTTAATTTATTTTCTAAACGAACTTGACTTTAAGCGAAGTTAAACCTCGGGCGAACTTAGCTCTAGGCGAAGTTAACCTTAGGCGAACTTAGCTTTAGGCGAAGTTACCAGCTAGGCGAACTTAGCTTTACAGCGAAGTTGCCATCAGGCGAACTTGGCTTCAGGCGAAGTTGTCATCAGGCGAACTTGGCCTCAGGCGAAGTTACCAGTTAGGTGAACTTAACTTTACAGCGAAGTTGCCATCAGGCGAACTTAGCTTGCAGGCGAAGTTCATCGCTTTGAAGGCGAAGTTGCCCAGTTGCAGGCGAAGTTGTCCAGATCAGCCGCTGTTCGGTTTCTGTCCAGCATTTTGAGCGATTTTAACACCCTTGCTATGGTTCAATATCACCCACTACGCTTCCCGACCATTTTCGGTCGCTTATACACTAAAAAGCTTGGATCTTTAAACTTCAAAGATCAAGAATCATACCTTTTTAAGCTTGTTTGGATCTCTTTTAACTTGTTAACACACTAATCGCTCTCTCTCTCTCTCTCGGATCTGCCCGTTCCTCTCCTCGGCCTGGCGGCGGTGTAGATGGTGTGTGTGTGTTTTTGGAGTGTGTGTGTGTAGAAAGTAAGGAAATGAAGATATTTTTGGGTTTAGGGGATATTTATATCCCTGAAATCCCATGGACCTAAGGCCCATTCTCATTTAACCCGTCTCCATTAATCCAACACTAGCCCGACTCATACCAACTCCTACTCTATTATTTATTTCCTGACAACCCGAGTAAACTTTCCCTCTATTAGTAAGTATTATAATTAATATCACTTTGAAATTTCGGGATGTTACAGTTGAATTTTAAATTACGGAATTTGTATATTTTAATTAAAGGTGGTATATCATTTGATTAAGGATTTGATTAAGCATCCTTAATGTTTACTATACATTTTTACTATAAATACCGATGTTGACCCATTGAATGATTCTAAATTCAGCAAATATTGATTTAAATATATGGTGTTGATTTTACTTTTCAATTATATTAAAACCAAATTAGTAACTTATTTTTCCACACCTTATATGAATTAATTAATTATTTAAATACTGATTAATTATATTATGTTGAGTATTTTTATTAATAATTCATATGAATAAATTAAAACACTAGACAATCAATGATTATTAATAATTCATATGAATAAAAAATTCTAAAATAAATTAAAATACTAGACAATCAATGATTATTAATAATTATTGAATATTTTTAAAATCGGGTCAAACATCATAACTAACCTATTAATGTAATTATGATATTAATTATTCTAATTATTATAAGAATTCAAAAACTTACCAAATCATCTCATTTACATTATATAAATCTCAAGATTGAAATCCCTAACCATTTTAATCTCTCTCTCTCTCTCTCTTGGCTTATTCCTCAACCGTCTTCTATATTTCGGTAATGACCGATTTTGTTATAAGTTTTTATGGTAAGGTTCTATTGTTTCCGGTAATGTTTTATATTTATTTTAATTGTTATATGATTTTTTTATAATCTCTTTAGGTTGTAATTCAAAATCCAAGATTGAATTGATATGTTGAAGTTATTGCGGTTTTACGGTAACGTTTTCCGGTAAGGTTTTATATTTATTTTAATTTTAATATTACTTTGTTATAATATCTTTAGATTCTATATCAAAATCCAGTATTAAACAGATAATTTTCCGTTTTTGTTTGTATTTATATTAATAATTATATGATTTTTTTCTTATAATTTTTTAGGTTATATATCAAAATCGAAGATTCGGTGGAGATCTCCACTATTTAGTTTTTCCGGTAACGCGATTCAAATTTTCCGGTTGTAAGTTATAACATCAATTTTACATTTTTTCACATGATTCAAATCTTCCATAATTTATAATATATTTATTATGTGATATTAATATTCATATTAATATTTAATTTTATCATTTCAGGTTATTGTCCCCAACTCGGTATAGCTAATTTCATGGATTGAGAATTGTTTGATAAAATGTCTTTTATTTTTGTTTAATATTGATTTATATTTATGTTAATATTCATGTATTTATTTATTTTTCACAATTTATGTAATTTAATTGATTATTGTATAATCCTGAAATAAATTTTGTTGATTATTCTATAATACATTAAATTATCTATAGTAAGATAATCAATCTTATATTGTTGTTGGTCAAAGTCCAATTATATTGAATAGGTTTAAATAACATTTATATATTTGATTATATTGAATATGTTTAAATAACAACAATTTGAATAAATTAAAGATTTGACTCAATTTGACCATTTATATTGAATAGGTTAAAATAAAATTTACATATTTAAACATAATTCTCATTCCTAATTTGACTAAATTTTTTCAACCCTTTTTATTTTTTTGAATACCATTCATAAATATAAACTCATTTCATAATTATTCAATATTCATGCATTAAATAAAAAAATTATTAGTTTCTTCTAAATATTTCAAGTTATTGTGAATTTAATGTCAATTTCAACTAAATTCCTTAAATGAATAATAAAAATTATTTATTTGAACCATTTTGAAATTCGAATTCTTGACCACTTATATGAAGTTTACAAAAATATGTTATACAGCTAATAATACGGTGCTCACGTACATTATAGAATCTTTAATATATTTTATCAATTTAATATGTCTTTATTATAATTTTTTAATTACCGTGTTTTAATTAAGGTAACCAATAAATTATTATTGTTAATTAGTTAATGTATTTTTGTTTTTATAAAGATTCTTATAATACGTGTTTTAGTTAGGTTAGGTGATATTATGTTTTAAACACGATTAATTACAATATAATTAAAATTGATATGTTTAAATCCATGCCATATTTCAAGATAGAGCATAAAATTAGTAATGTACAAGAATAAGTTAGTAATTGATATTTATTACCATTAATATAATTAATCATATCAATTAAATGAATTTCGGTAACTGATATGAATTGTCAATTACCATACATCTAAAATTAGACCCAAGTAACAATAAAATAAATAATTAAGCCTAGAATAATATTTGTTTAGCTTTATAAAAAAATAATGTATGCTAATTAAGCCTATATACTAAAATAATTTTTAATAGAGACGGGATATGAATTTGAAAATTTTAATTGAGTCAACTAAATAAAAATAAATGTATAAACTAACTTCAAAGGATGTTTATTATACGGGATATGATACAATTAATTAAGCCTATGTGTATACTGTATTTCTTTATTAAAATGATGTTTACTAAAGAATGGATAATATAATATTCATGTATAATATAAGATAATAATAGACAAATAGAAATATAAGATTTTTAGTTTAAGATATACGATATATTTTATTATGCTGTACCATATTTTGAATCTTCGAATATTTTATTAAATAGACAATTCTGGTAATTAAGCCTATATATTAAAATAATGTTTAATGTCAATTAAAATAAAATACTTACGTAATAATAAATGCAGAATAATATAAATTAATTAATAGAAATTATTAATCATTTAACAGAATTGATTGTATAGTATTTTAATTTATTTTAGAATTATTTTATTACTCTATAGATTCATTATTATTATTAATGAATTTTACGTGTTTTAGTTAGCCAGAGGTTCAATTTTTTTATTTGACCAACTTATAATTATGTTTAAATGTCAAGATGCATGCTTAAAATAAACCACACATATTTTCGATAACCATTTTATAATCATAGCTCATTGTCTCTTGAAACTAACAAAATTCAAATATGAGCCAGACATGAACAATATTTCACGAAAAACTAACTCAAAAGAAAGTGTATGGAATTTATATAATTTACCGAAACAAATATGACCTTTTAAAGTTAATAGTTAGACATTTCAATTAAAAAATTGATTGTTTTCCTTGATGGTAAGTTACTAACTATATATTTTTTTTTCCAGTTTGGCATTTGTTAGAAATATTTCGAATTTGTAGCAGCCAAGTCCAAGAGATTCGCAATACAAAGTTCATCATTCATTTCAAAGTTTATACTGTTTGGATAAATGAGACGAATGTTGTGGGTTATTAGTTTACTTGTAATCGTCTTGGTATTCACACATATAATCTTAGATATTCACTATAATTGATTATTTATGCTAAATAATCATCATCTTTAATTTTAATGATACATTCCAATCATTTATAAATTTATTTATTTCTGTTTTTAAGAATCGAATTTGAAAACTCTTTTGTAGTTTTTAATAGTCTCCAATCTCAACATAGTTTTCATCTTTTGTATTTGAACAATTTTTAATTACGCATAAATGTCAATATTATTGTATACAATTGAAAAAAGAATTATATAATGAAATTAATTTTAAATAAAGTAATGATGTTAAATAGTTTGAAGCATAATTTACTGCAGATTGCAATCAATTTAATAAAATTTTAATCTGGGAATGACTTCTATGTAATATAATAAAAATTAACTGGTTTAATTTTAATTATCTCTGTATTATTGTAGTTATACTTAATTGGTGAAATTAGTAGAATAAAAATTTATTGGTTCGATTTAACTTAATACATTTAACTAAAATGTCTTTGAATCGAAATAAAACAAAAGTTTAATTACAAAATAATTTATAATAAAATATACCTTTATTTATTTATTAATGTTGAAATGAAACTCATAATACCTAAGACTTTAGTTGTATATTTACTCAGGTGGCTATGATTTATTTTGTTTTTTATATTGTGAAGCAAAATGACTTTTTTTTAATAAAATGTCGAAGAAGTTGATGGTGGGCTAATATGATGACAACATGTTCATGTCTTCGTTTGGTTTTTTAATTTAGGTGTATAGTAAGTTTGTGTAAGTATTAACTTTTTATGCATACAATCTAAATGTTTAATATTTTGGTTACAAAGTAATGCTAAAATATTTGTGTTGGTTTAATATGTTATTTATGAAATTTGATGGTTGTCTATATGCATATGGTTGTTTCTATGTTTTTAATCTATGTGTAACATGAGCGACTATTATAGAAATATATTGGTGGGTTAGATACTTTTACATAAATGAATTTCTGATAATCTATGTCGATTCAAGTTAACCGATAGTCTTCATATCCAGTTGAGAGTTGTGTTATTGTTGTTTCTTGTGTAATATTTCTAATTTTCATGTCTTTAATATCTATATGAACAACAAATATAAATAACCTACAATTGTCACTAAAGTTAATAGTACTTGGTTTCCCGGTATTCTAATTTTTATGTTTTGTGGATTAAAATCCTTCATTAAGTCAGCAAAATTGAAACATCATACTATATAAAATTCTGTTTTTATATTTACGCTGTTCATCTTTTTCATATATAACCATATTATATTCTATTATAGATGTCTTCAAATTAACGAAAACGTAATTTTTGGTCAATCAATGTCTTTCAATAAGAGGGGTAATTCAAACGGTTAGTCATTTTAATATTTTTTTAGTTACCCTTTAAATGTTTTTTAATAATGTATTTTTTGTAAACGTGCAGCTTCAACACCAAGAGAAGTACTTACTAGCATTTTGAACGGTAACATTTTATTTTAAACGCGTTAATACAATATATTGTATTAAAATGTATTTTTTATTAACTAAAATGTAGTAAATAAAAATTAATATTTTATTAACTAAAAATTATGCACTTTTAACAGAAAATTATAAACGATTTTTATTATATTTATTATTAACTACATTATACATTTTTTATAAACATTTTTTTAATAACATTGAATGTATATTCACACATTTCTTTTTTCTATTTTCTTTTTTAGAAATGATACGAAACATAATTTTCAGTTATCCAATCCTATTTTATTTTCTTAAAACCAACTAAAATATGTGTTTTAATTAAGATGTGTATACGAATCAATTTATGTTAATTAGAGGCGCAAAGATATTTCTCCATTATTTTTTTACTTATACTTGGTTAACACAACTTATATTGTTTCCATACTTTGCAACAAAATTCACAAATTTAGTCGTGGTCCATATAAAAAATCAGTTTTTTGGTTTTTAAGTAAGATCATACAGATTATTTTTTTATATTTTAATTTGAACTAAAATTTTCATACACATTATGCTAAATAAAACCAAAAAGACCAAAATTATTTTGACTCAATTGGTTCTAAAAGTCGATGTGCCAATAATGTTACTAAAGAATATGGATTAGAAGAACGGTTTGTGTGATGGAACTAGATTGCGAGTAATTAATTTGGGTAAGCGTTTTGTTGTAGTAAAAGTTATTTCAGGTACTAATACTGGTTGTCACACTTATATAATTCGTTGTGGTATAACACATTCAGATAAGAAACTTTCGTTTAAATTGAAAATAAAGTAGTTTTTTCCAGTTGTATTATATTTTGCAATGACCATTAACAAAAGTCAAGGTTAATCTCTAGCAAGAGTTGACTATCTCAAAGACCCGGTGTTTACACATAGACAACTCTATGTAGTTTTATCAAGAGTGAAGAGTGGTGTTAAAATTATTATATTAAACAAAGAAGACAAAGTTACAAATAAAGAATAAATCTGGTTTATAAGGAAGTCTTTTAGTAGCTTATGAATTTTACATTTTTAACTTTTGATTATATTTTCAAAGATTGTAATTTGAATGTTGTTTGGGTTTATCTTTGTATTTCACAACCATTGGTTTTCGTACCAATATTATTTACAACTTAAAGTATGTTGTCGTCCCGAATAACATATAACAACTTATGTTGTCTTTTCAAATGACATGTGTTTGTTCGAAAATTTCAATATTTCCACCCGTGTCGTACATGGGTTCTAACCTAGTTACATATAAAAATTCCAATAGAATGCTCCCGGTTAATCGCTACCAATACCTCACCGGCCGACTAGCACCTAATAAAGTCTACAACACTGAAAAATTAGGCTTCAACAAAACTACTTAACCAAATGTATACATAAATAGGGTGCAAACATATCAAGCTGCTTGATCTAGGATCGATAAAAACTTGAAATGAGACAAGCATTTCCAAGCCATCGCCAACCCCGGGTCTCAAACGAAGCTCGTTTACTTATTGAGATTCGAGCTCGAGCCTTGTTTATTTTAAGTTTTACATATTAATTTTACATTGCATGACCAAGCTTAGGCTCGTTTTAACGTTTTTCATCCAAATTAATTAAAATATATTTGCATAATTATATATAATAAATAATAAACCAGTCGAGCTAGAGCCAAGCTTAAAAAAAAAACAGTTCACCAAACAAGCCAAACTCGAGGTCTACCAAGTCAAAACAGTTGGAACTTGCGCCTAGTAAGTCAAAACGAGCCAATTTATTTGGTAATCGAGCCTAGTCTAGCTCGGACTCAACTCGTTTGCACCTCTATTATAAATTAACTCAGTAAATTCTCAATATTTGGTTTATGTAATTGGATGATGATTTGATAATCAGATCCATAAAACCTAAGTAACTCATTCAATTGCATAACAATAAAATAAGATAATCAAAATTGAATAAAACTAGGGTTGTAACAAAACTCCATAGCCAAATGTATCATCAAAGAGCAGTACATAATTCAAAGATCAAATGAAACTAAACATTAATTAAAACAGTGAATCATCACCAGAAGAAAGATGTGGTTCTTTCTACTTGGATCGTTGTCTCATCTTTCGACGCTTCCTCTTCAACCTCCTCATTCTCTTCTTCTTCCACTATACAAATATTATTATTATTGTTATAATCAAAGTTTGTTAAATTAATTAAAGCGAAATTGAAATGAATTAGAGTAAGTGTTGTGTAACTGATAATAATAATAATTACCTTAGCTCTCATGGTGAAGTCGACGGGATTTCAGAGCTCTTACAGCAGCAAGTGAAGGATAACGGTAATGAATGTTTATAATTTATAGTGAAACCCTAGCGGGTTTTGTTTTGCTGGGCTGGGTTAAAGATGGATCGGTTACTATACCCGGAACATATTATTTATTTTTTAGTTTTTGAACCGTACCGAAACATATTATTAATCAAACCAAAAATGAAAATAAAATTACACCAATTTAACTAACTTATCGATCTACACTTAGATCTATTCTTAAATCAAATGCCAAAAGATTTTATGTCTCCGATAATGTCTTCCGCTTTAACCTCAATTCCTCCGAGCATCTTATCATTTATCGCTTTTCAAATACTCCAACAAGCAATAACTTTGATCTCATGAAGCGTGTCATTCTCTACATCTCCAAGCTTGATGGACTTGTGAAGCTTTAAAAGGTCTCTAACAGAAAAACCATAAATAGATGACACTTTACACCAACGACTAATGTGATCTCAAACAACCACCGCAACACCACAATCCATAGTTATATGGTCTGCCGACTTGCCTTTCACCTCACACAAAGCGGATTTATTATCCAAGACCTTTAAATTCCTTCGTTCCAACGCTCCCTCAGTAGGTAATCTATCTATCTTCGTCCTCTAAGCATGAATGTTGTACTTCGCCAAAACCCATTTACTCGACTTCATAATATAATTATTACCCATATTTTTATTTTTTTGCTATTAAACCTTTAAGTGAACTAACTGAGAACCCGCCCTCTTTATCACCTAGCCAAACCCAAGAGTCAGACCCTTCACTCCACGGAGCAGTGTTCACCGAATGAGAACACTTCTACTACTCGGTTAACTATTGTATAGTTTGGGCTTTCGTGCTAGTTTCACGTCCAACCATAGCTACCACCCAATCTCCAAAATATCAAAATATTTCCTTCACTTTGCACTTTTTTTTTCCTTTTCCAACTTGAAAATATTTGGATAAATCTCTTTTAAGGCATATACTACCAACCCAACTGTCAGCGCAAAAGCCCATCTTTTGACCATCTCCAATACCTTCCCATTTTAACTTGTTTATTGCTTTCGCAGAATTACACAAAAACACTATAAATCCCTTTGTTTCCTGAGACTACTTCCTTGGAGGACCCCTCACACCGATGAGGGGTGTATACCCTCTTGTCCTATAGACTACTATGTTTTCTTGGTTTTATATTTAATATCATTAATTGGAGTTATGAGAAGCAAGTACACTATTGATACGTAGAGTGTTACGGACTGAAACAATTGCAAGTAGAGGTGGCAAATGGGTTGGCCGGGTCGAACGAGTCATGGGTTGAAATGAGTCATGGGTTAAAACGAGTTTGGGTCAGAACGAGTCAATAAAAAAAAGGTTGTTTTGGTCTGGATCAAACCGGGTTTTGAGTTATTGTTTTTTTTATGAACGAGAATAGTGGCGGAAACATTTTGGTTTTTTTTAGATTTTTTGTTTTTTATTTATATTTTAAGTTATGATTTTTTTTTTATTTTTTATTTTTTGAATTTTTTTCTGAGAGGTTTTCTATTAAGATTAAAAACCCTCAAAAAAATATTCAAAAATAATAACAAAAAAATTATAACTCAAAATATAAATCATAAACAAAAAAAGTAAAAACACTAAATTGTTTCCGACGTTGTCATCGTTCCATAAAAAAACCCTTGAGAATCGAACTGAACCGGACCACATCAATCGAAATTGAAAAAAACAATCAAAACATAACTAAAATTCAAACCGAACAAAAACGAGTCCGGAATCGACCAAAAAGAAACCAAAACCCAACTCGTCACGGGTGAAAACTCGTGTTGGCTTGAAACCCGAACCGTACCTAATCTAATTTGAAACCTATTCCGATCTGAAACCTGTCTTGTACGAAAACCCGTTCCGATCCGAAACCTGTCACATTTATTTAGGACACTTATTTCTTTGAACAAATCGACCCATTTTGACCAAAAAATAAAATGATGGAATTTCAAATGACTCATATTGACTCATTTAATTAAAATTTTTTACCCAAACCAACTCATTTAATTTTTAAAACAACTCAAATTGACCTATTTGAAGGGGTTTGGGTCAAGATTGTCACCCATAATTGCAACGTATGAGACTTATCCCACATCGGTTGTATGGACAATTGATGTGAGATTTATAAGCCAAATAGGTTCCCTCATCTATCAGACTAGTCTTTTGGGTTGAGTTATTCTGTTTGGCTTGTAACATTGGTATCAGACCCAACCTCGGAGTGGTGGCCTGGAGGAAGCCAACCGTGACCAACGAGGACTCGAAGTGGTGGCATGGAGTGAGCCAGCCGTGACCAACGAGGACGTTGGCCCTTAAGAAGGGTGTACTGTTACGGACTGAAACAATTGCAAGGTATGTGACTTGTCTTACATCGGTTGTATGGGCAATTGATGTAGGGTTTATAAACCAAATGGGTTTCCTCGCCTATCAAACTAGTCTTTTGGATTAGTTATTCTGTTTGGCTTGTAACATAAAGCAACGAGGACGAATATCGAGCTCTTGATATCAAATATAGTCTTAATATTAGGTGTGTTTTGAGAGCTCTATTTTAATTTTTAAGGTCACCTCTAAGGAGTTATTTACATGTTACAACTTAAATCTTGCTTGGGTACTAACCTAACACTTTGAAGTTAAATAAGAGGAAATGCCCATGACTAGAACTTGACCACCCTACGATACCACGTCAACCAACCAATACTGCGGGCTGACGCCGCGTCACGCCACCTGTAAACCCGTAGGCCCCACATCTAAAACCCCAACCCAAGCCCAAACACACCACCACTCAACACTCTTATCAAAACCTCCATCTCACAATTTCAATCTTGTTTCTTCTTCTTTCTTGTTTCATTTCAACACATAAAATACCTATGTGGGTTATCTTCCAATTGCACTGAAACCACTAACACAAAGTCAAGTCTTAACAAACAATGGGAACTGGTACATCAAGGAACCTTGACAGCAGCTCTCACGGCAGTGCAGAAGAGAAAGACGACCATGGCGGTGGTCAACTCTATGTCTCTTTGAAAATGGAGAACTATAAACTCAAAGGAGACCTTGTTCCTCATGTCTATGGCTCTGTTCCTCTTGTTGGCTCTTGGGATACATCCAAAGCTGTAATTTTTATGATAATTAACACTTCATTGCTGCTAGTTTTTAGTGTATTTACCTTCAATGTAACTTATAGTTTGTGGGTTTTGGTTTTCTTGAAAGATAAAGCCCTGTTATATAATCTTTTTCAATACCCATGTTCCTAATTAGGATAATATGTTTGTATTAAATTTAAACCTCTATAGTAACCAATTTGTATTTTTGTAATCAATGTTTATGTTTCTAATTTTGATTACTTTTTGCTATCTAGTTTGCTGGTAACTTATTTTTCTAGGCTCTAGTTTTTATAATTTTCATGTTTCTAGATTCCACTGAAAGTCGTCTTAGGTTTGTAAACAAATCGAATGTTTGGTGAACTGTTCATGAAAGTTCGGCGGGAAGTTCGTTTATGTTCGTTTATGTAGTAAACGAATGAACATGAACACATGTCTGGTTCGTTCAATTATGTTCGTGAACGTTCGTTTATGTTTGTTCATATATGTTTGTTTGTGTTCACCTAAGTAGGTTCATATATGTTCAATTATGTTTGTTAATCTTTGTTCGATTATGTTCATTTATGTCCGTGAACTGTTCATTTAGATATTAAATAAACGAACACGAACATGTTCATTTTTTAAACAAGCGAACATGAACACCAAATATTTGTTTTCGTGTTCGTTTAACGTCAAAAGAACGAACACGAACATAACCTTGTTCATGTTCGTTTAAAGTCAAAAGAACGAACACGAACATACCGTTGTTCGTGGCGTTCGGTTCGTTTACATGCCTATATAGTCTATTTCAATACCCATGAATCTGATTATGATATATATCTTTTTTTTCGTATTTAGCCTCTATGCAACCAATTTATAGTCTTTGCAACGTTCATGTTTCTAGGTTTTATAATTTTTTTGGTTTATATCTTTATTGAAACCTATACATAATCTTTTTCAATACCCATGTTCCTAATTATGATAATTTGTTTGTATATTGTAGCAAATTCATCGTCTTTCACATTGTTCATGTTTCGTATCCTGATAAGTTTCTTGTATCTAGTTTCCAAGGAACCCATTTACAGTCTTAAATGTTCTTGTTTCTAGCCTCCCGTGAAACCTATTTACAGTCCTTATTTTATGTTCATTTTTTGAACGTTGACAGTTTTCTTGATTTTTTAGCTTCCAATGGAACGCGAGTCAACCTCAATGTGGGAATTAAGTTTTGTCGTCCCTCCTAATCATGGTAATTTAAGTTCTTTGTTTCTTTCAATATTATGCTTGTAAAAGGTTTGACTTCAAAGTTAAAGCAAATGAACTAGCAGTATCTTATACCACTAACTATTTTGCTATTTTTTCAGAAACCTTGGACTTCAAGTTCTTATTGAAGCCCAAATACAACAATGTACCATGCATAGAAGAAGAAGGCCCGAACAGACAGTTCATGGGTGATACCTTACAAGGGGTCGCACGATTGGCGGTTTTTAAGCTTAATGCAGATGAGATTCTTGAATATCAAGTGTTCATTAAGGCCAGTAGGGTTTCACCGTTTGATCTTGCTGCTAGTTGGAGAGCTTATCAAGAAAATCTTGAACCCTCAACTGTTCGCGGGATTCCTGATGTCAGCATAAATTCATTGCCCGAAGGTGCCGAGGTACTTCTTTTTTCAATTTTTTATTCCTTTTTTTAAGATAAAGGTGGCATTTTTGACCCATTTACTCATAAACTGTAATATTGTTTTTGTAATCATGACTAAAACATAAATCTTTTTATATAACAAGGGACAAAAAAAAACTTTTTGCTGGTCAACTCGACCCTAACTGGCCCGTTATATCCAATGTCAACTAGAACGATTAAATTTTGGTCTAAGTAGAATTAAAAAGGTAATATTGTTTTTGAAATAATAACCAACACAAAAATTATATTATATAAAAAAATGTTTACTGGTCAACCCAATCCTAACTGGCCCGTTTCAGCCATGTCAACCACTACTCGTTTTGACCCGTAACCAAGAAAATGAAAGTTTTAATAATTGCTTTTTAAATTCTTGAAATTTGTATATCCAGAATGGCTCTTCAACCAGTTTGGAACTTGATCTGGAACAATACTTAGTTCCGGCCCCCCCAACTACCACGGTCTATGCTGCTAACTTGACCGAGACTCCAAGATCTTTAAAACGTGGTGGTGTGTTTTCCAATGCTGATGTGTCAACCAAAGATACACATACAGGTGTTTCTAACGATCGTCCTGGTGTTTCTAATGATCGTACAAGTGTTTCTAGTGATCGTCCTGCAACCATAAAGGTAATTACTTTATCTTATTCAAATCATATCCTAATAATATCCACTAAAAATTATATTGTTGGAAATTTGAAAGTATAATGATCTAATTGTTCATATTATTTTACCATTCATTGTGAATAGGAAATTGAAATCGTTATCCCGGACCCACCTAAGCTATTTCATCCACCTGGCATGGTTGAATCAAAATCTGTTGGTACATTCTCATCGTTACAAAAACAAGATAGTCACAGAGGACTTTATGTGGATCGAGGTGTCGGGTCACCTCGGATGATCAAATCAGCAAGTGCACATACTTTGACCAGTTATGGTAAACCTGATTCAGGAGCTAAGGTTTGTAAAAAATAAAAATAAAAATAAATAATAATAATATTTGTAATATGGTATTGTTTCACTTATAATATTGTTTTAAATTTGAATATTATTAATATTATTATTGTTATTATCATTATCAGAAGATGCCAGCGGCTGCTGGGGCCGTTGCAGCTGCAGCTGTTGCTGATCTAATGCTTGGACCGAAAGAAGATATGCATCTGGCAATTGTTTTGGTAATGTTACCTGTTTGACCCGTTATGGATAAAACATAACCCGAAGTGACCCGTGCATACGCAAACGGGTCGAAACTCTTTCATTTTATTTAAATTTTGATGATATTTGGTAGGTTGGATTGCCCGCTCGTGGCAAAACGTTTACTGCTGCTAAACTTACACGGTATCTTCGTTGGTTAGGCCACGACACAAAACACTTCAATGTTGGCAAGGTGAGTGCTTTTTCATTATTTCAATATTATATATCATTTATTCATCATTAATATAAACCATGTGGATAATGATAAATTGCCTGATTGTTTTATGTGATGTAACAGTATCGACGACTCAAGCATGGAACTAACCAGGTGTGTTCGATGTTGCATCGGTTCTTTATTATATATTTATTATTTATTCATTAGTAGTCCGGTGTTAAACTTATTTGATTGCAATTATTTGATGCAGAGTGCTGATTTTTTTCGGGGTGATAATCCAGAAGGCATGGAAGCCCGAAACGAGGTGAATGTCGACTAAAATTTTAATTTTTAGTATTAATTCATGCCTTGACATTTTTGCTTATTAAATGTTATTTGGAAAACATTTAAATTCTAATTGTATCGAATTCCTGGTGTTCATAGTTCATTTATTTTCTACTTAAAAGTATTAATCTTTATAACACAAGTATTTGTGATTCTTGATTTGGCTGCAAAAAGAGTTACAAATAACAATTAAGATTCATTCACTTGATAATGGAACCTTCTTGTACAAAGTTAATATATTTTTGTGGAAATATTTTGATAAATTAAATGGAATTAGGTAGCAGCGTTGGCAATGGATGACATGACAACTTGGATGGAAGAAGGTGGCCAAGTAAGTCCTATATTATGATGTTTCACACTTTGTTGTTCAAGATGACAGATGGCATCGATATGTCAAACGGGCTGGGCTGGATTGGGTTGTGGTGATCCACAAACTCTTTTGTCCAATTTTTTTACAAATAGCTAATATTATAAAAACAGTATTATTGCATATATAACCTAAATCATTGACTAAAATGGACTCTGGGCAACTTTCAATCTGGCCCGTTTGACCCGTTCCCATTTTAGGTGAACTTTCTGATTTAACCTGTTTGAGTTAAAACACAGTCCATATTTGAGCCATTTATAAGTAATGGGTCAAAGTTAGGGCTGTTCAAAAAGCTCGCAGCTCGCTTGAAATCGACTCGTTTAAATTAAAGCCAAGCTTGCACGTGTGTGTGTGTGTAAGCTATTCTAATATTTTTCGTTCTAATTTGGCTTGTTCAGAAGTAAAGTCCAAATTTTAATGTGTGTGTGTGCGTGTATAAAACTATAAATCATGAATCATTTAGTTTACAAATTCTGCATTATATGTGTGTTACAGTTATAATTTTTAGTTTTAATATACATTAATAAGCTAAAAACATAAAATTTTAAAAATAAGTGAGCCAGATGGCAAGCCATGAGCTGGCTCAAGCTTTTGACGAGCCGAGCCTGAGCGCAACATTTCAGCTCGTTTAGATAAACGAGCTTAGCCGGCTGCACTTGGTTTGTAAATGAGCTGAGCCCGAGCCAGTGGCGGATCTAGACCATAATCTCAGGGGTAACGTTCAAAATTTTTTTTTACCGTATTCCTTACAATGTAACCATAGTTTTTTTTAATAGATATTTCATACAATAGTTTTTTTTAACTTGCCTTTGGACCGATATTATCATTTTCTTGTAATTTTCATTTAAAAAAATATTGTTAATAAGACTTTGTTGTTTCATCATTCAAGTTCCTAATTATCTGAATATCCAACAAACCATAATCAATCATTCAATTGCTACCAGTGGGGTTATGCTCCATTGCCATAGCCTTTAAAACACCTAGGTTTGGAGGGATAGGTCTTGGGTTCAATATCTGTAGACAACAAAAACTAAAAAAAGTTAACTATTCAAAAAAAAAAATTCATTTAATTGCCCATAAACAATTCCAAATTAACAATTTATATAAACAAATAAACAATTACAATTTTAACTAGAAGTAGAAGAATACCTAAATTGAACAAATAGAATTCAAACTGTGGACGATGAGTGAATGACTGAAGGGGGTCGAGGCAATGTGGGGTGTAAGCCATGACTGAATGAAACTTTGTTTTGTTGAATGAGATTGTCTGGCCTAGACCAAACGTTTAATTAAGCATATGGGTAAAACAAACAAATGGTTTTATTTAGTTTGTGCTTAAATTTGGTTGGGCTTTAATTGGTTTCGGCTTTTAATTTTGTTGGACTTTAAACAAGCAGGGGTAACGTTATATTTTTTCAAGGGTAACGAAATACGAAAACCGACCAAAACATATAAAAATTTGTACTACCGACGAAAAGTTGAGGGGTAGTGGAGGCTACCCCTAACTATATGCTAGGTCCGCCCCTGGGCCCGAGCCCGAGTCCACCCAGGCTCATTTACAGCCGTAGCCAAAATCGCCATCTCTATTTTGGATGGTAAAAATGTTTTTATATTATGTAGGTTGGAATATTTGATGCCACGAACAGCACTAGTGAGCGAAGAAACATGCTTATAAAAATGGCTGAAGGCAAATGCAAGGCAAAGTTATTTTTATTCAAATTAATGAATGATATTCTAAGTTGTTGACATTGGTTATTGTTCAACAAACACCACAGATCATATTTTTGGAAACAATTTGTAACGACCGCCAGATAATCGAAAGAAATATACGACTCAAGATTCAACAGAGTCCGGATTATGCTGACGAGTATGCTTACTTTATAAAAATCACAATTTTTAATTATAAAATTTACAACTTTATATATATGGACTAACTTTGTATATTATTTTACAGGCCAGATTTTGAAGCGGGATATCAGGACTTTAAACGGCGACTTGATAATTACGAGAAGGTAACCAGAAATTATTTTAAAAACATTAGTTAGTGTTATATAAATTATTTATTATTGTGATATATAATATATATTTTTGTCACTAGATTTATGAGCCAGTTAATGAAGGGTCATATATTAAAATGATCGATATGGTTAGTGGTCACGGAGGACAGATACAAGTAAGTATTTTTCTTTTTCATTTAATCGAATTTCCACATTAACTGTATCATAAAATGATAATATCATCTTAATCTTTCTTGACAAATTATTTAGGTGAACAACATTAGTGGTTACCTTCCAGGGCGGATTGTGTTTTTCTTGGTATATGAACGAAGCTATTTAATCTTTTTTTTTTCCATCCTATTTTAATTTTTGAATTATGGTTTAATATTAAAATTAAAATAGAGCTAAATGCATTATATTGATTCACTTTCTTGCAGGTGAATACACATTTGACACCTAGACCAATCTTTCTTACAAGACATGGCGAGAGTCGTGATAACGTGCGAGCAAGAATCGGCGGTGACACTCCCTTAAGGTTTATTCTTTTTTCTAATTATCTTATTTGTAACAAAAAGCAGGTACAATGATTTGAAAATTTTTATTGCTTTGTCTACACGCATTTATGATCTTTTGACTTTTTTTAGTGGAACCGGGGAGCTTTATGCCAAAAAGCTTACTAATTTTGTCGAGAAGCGACTAAAAAATGAACGGGCTGCTTCTGTAAGAACTTGTACTCATTTTACTTTAGTTTGCGTATTTTTATACGAACATGACTTTTGATAATGCTATGTGTTTGACCTAGATATGGACAAGCACATTGCAACGAACAATTATTACGGCAAATCAAATTGTTGGATTCCCAAAGGTTAGTTTTTTAACTTTTTATATCAGATAAATTGATTCTTTGGTTACTTATTATTTTTATACTTTGCTTACCTTTTCTTGTAGATCCAATGGCGCGCACTTGATGAGATAAACGCCGGTGTATGCGACGGTATGACTTATGAAGAAATAAAGAAGAATATGCCTGATGAATACGAGTATGTTTAATGAAAATGTCGATTATTTTGTTCATATTCAATTTTTTTACCATGTATGAGCATATTATATACGTTTTCATTTTAAGGTCTTTTGTTTAACTTCTTGAAGGTCAAGGAAGAAAGATAAACTCAGGTATCGATATCCTCGTGGAGAGTCATATCTCGATGTGATACAAAGGTATTCATTTTTTATACTAAGAAAAATCTAAGTTTGACTTTTTAAGCAAATCCTAAGTATGCGTCTTGTGTATGTAACAGGTTGGAGCCCGTTATTATCGAGCTTGAACGACAACGTGCACCCGTTGTAGTCGTTTCTCACCAGGTCAGACAATGCACCCACATAATTTTACCTCCACAAACGGGTCAATTAAAACAAATTAAAAAGAAAATAGGTCAAACGGGTTCATAAAGTGTATTTTTAATACATGAATTAATATAGTTTCTGAGTCATGTTTAGGGGAATTAGGGCATTAATTTTTTCAAGTTTTTAACAAAAAGGACGAAAAAGTTTTTTTGTGTAGGCTTTGCCCGACCCGTTTGTAAAAGACACGTTACCCAACTATCCGTTGAAAGATTTGTAAATGGGTCGAATGGGCTGTAAAGTGTATTTTGAATAGATAAGTTTGTATTAACAGTATTATCTATAATTTTTTTAAAAGAAATGGGCAAGAAAGGTCTTTTTGGTGGACCTGGCCCGACGCGTTTGGAAATGACGCTTTAACCAGCTCATCATTGAAAAATTTGCGCATTGCAAAATATGGGTTTTAATGGACTTGTGCATTGCAGGCTGTTTTAAGAGCTTTATATGCATATTTTGCTGATAGGCCATTGAAAGAGATTCCACACATAGAGGTAAACAACAACAACAAAAAATTAGATCATTTGTTTTAGATTTGTAACCTTTGAAAACGCGATTACTTAGTTAAATTATTGTGGATTTCAGATGCCACTTCATACAATAATCGAGATACAAATGGGAGTGACGGGCGTGCAGGAGAAACGATACAAACTCATGGGTTGATCATGTTTGTAAGTTTGAAGGAATTATGGGAATATGTAGGAATTCAAAAAACATTTGTCAATGGAAGGATTTCCTTTATTAGTTGTGGATGTCTTCCTTCATGTCAATTGAACAAAATATATTCATTTTACCTTAAAAGTTTCAAGAGTAAACATGAAACAATAACATTAACTTTTATAAGAAATTTGATAAATTATAGACTTTGTATTTTATTTAGAATTTAAAATTTCAATGATTTCCTTATATTTTATTATCTTTAAAATCATGAAATAGTAAGGGTCATTGGATTTTAATAATTCCAACTTTGACCTATTAGTCGGATCAAATCCCAAATTTGGAAATGTTTAGACAGTTTTAACTTTAAACACATTTTTTCTCGAACGATCTCATGCCAACAGATAGCTAGCTCCGTAGTTTTCCGACGACGTGGGTTGCTTATGTGATAAAAACATTAAATAATAAAAATAATAATGAATAATAATGATAATAAAATAAGGGATTACTCTATAATAATATATATAATATAGACGAGTTGACAAATATTTTCGCGAGCCTAGCCGAGATTAAAACAAGCTGAGCTCGAATCATTTACCTCTAGCATTGGTATATGTGACCCAGAAACACAATGTATATGTAGAATTGTGAGACCCAAGTGACACAAATGTGTGTTGTCAAAACACTATTCAGTATATGAATATTTGGCAAACAAGCAAGGGGGATCAACAAGTCATGACGTTTTTTTAAAAGTAGTACATGTCAAAACGATCCGTTGAAGAAATGTATCAATGTCCACACTTGTTCGGTCATCAATCAACATGCATTCAAAAAAGATTGATCAGTTGAGACTTGAGAGTTGATGGGTATGTTCACTTGGCTGACAATGCTTGCCATGATTATTGTTAATTTGGGGTTGATAACTTCAAATTTGAGTAAATTATCATTATTTGGTGGCATGGGAAAAGGTACTGCGAAGTGCATAACATATATAAAAACTGAGGGGTTTTACATATATCCTCTTGATAATTCATAACACCAACAATTACATAAAAGTTTGGCATGTTAAAAGATAAATTTTAGAATCTAAAGCAAAATATTATAATTAAGTGAAAAGGCGTTTTGATCGATGTGTGTTGATCTCAAAAGCCGACGTGTAATAAGGACGAGGATCATATTTTATCAATAATCAATAACAGTTAATTATAGATAATGTTTAAACATGTTAACCTTAAAAGATATTATCATGACTCGTCAACTCTGATCAGATTTGTTCAACAAATAATCTATAAATTGCTAAAATTCTCAAAATTCATTGCTCAAACCAATTGCCATATTTGTTCAATCAGATTTGAAAACCAAGACCCGTTTCAGTTACTGTCCGATATGTCCAACTTCTATCAACTGCATAAAAATGCCACTTCACGCTTAAGACCGCATCAGGCCACATCAATAAAACCAAGAATGAAAACCAAGACTCGTTTCAGTTACTGTCCGGGCATGGCTTTTGAACTGCATCCCATACATTTTAAAACCAAGAATGATTCGTACAAAAGAAACTAAAAAATATTCGCTCGAAAACACTTTGTATACTTTCAAGCCAAAGTCAATAGACGACTTCAAGCACGACATGACCCTATCTCGGCTCATGACCAGCCATTGGATAAGGTAGTCAAACAAAGCCCTGGTTACAATCTTATCGACTTCCCGCTTTGTAATTTTTCAAATGATAATTCCAACCACCATTCCGTGGAAGCAAAACAAATTTGAAGGTATCACTAGTTTTAATGTAAATTAACATATGAATTAATAATAAGAAAAACACCCAACACAAACTTGGTCGCCGGACCAAACCTTTGACAATGACCATTATCGATTAACAAAATCAAGTTGATTTCTTTAATGAACGAACACAAATAAAAAATTCCGTTCCTTGAGAGTTCGTAAACCATTCATTTGTCCGATAAAAGCTTAACGAACGATCATGAACAAGACCCTGGCCGGTGCGGTTACATCCCTAGTCATAAACCTCACAAGTCCCAGCCTCGGCCCATAAATAAATAAACAAACACTGATCCAAACCAAACCAACATACGGCCAATTTGTGCATCATCTATAGAATTTATGTATAAATAAAGACTTGATTATAAATAGGACCCACAAAAAACGCCTGAATTAATAACATTCTAAAACATTTAAACGCAAGTCTTGCTCAAAAATGACCAAAAAGAAAAAAAAAAACTAAATGTTCGTTTTAAAAGACAACGTTGAAAAATCAATATGTTGTGTATTAAGAGCAAAAAAAATTGGAATTTACTTAATAAATCGGATTAGTTTCACTCATCTGCAGAAGCTGAAGTGTGAGTAGGGTATTTCTGCAAAATATCAGCCCATTTGCACCGCTCCTCAGATACGTCCTTTATCACTGCTGCCACCTCATCCACCTTCACACGGATTTGATCCTTGCTGTCACGCTCACGAATTGTCACAGATGACGTGGAATCCACAGTTACAGCATATGGCACACCAAGTTCATCTGTTCTTGCGTATCTTTTCCCGATTGATGTACCTACAAATGGTGACACGCTAACATATTAGGGTCCTGTTCACATTTTACATTCTATTGTTTGGAGTTGTAATAATAAGATATTAAGTAAAGTAAATTGCGGTTTTCTCGTCTGAGCCGTTTGTCAAAAATAGTTTAAAAATTGTTATTTCAGTCCCTGGTCTTTCATTATCGTTGCAATCAAGTCCAACCAATTAACACCATTAGAGTTATAATATATATTATTTAATAAATTAAAAAAATAATCGCATAATTTCCATATCAAAATATCCGAAACATTCTAAAATTACTATGTGAACCCGTAAATTCGGATATCCGAACTTTCAGATTAGGTATTTCAAATAATTCGGGTTTGGTTTCTGATTTTTTTTTGCACACCCCTGATTTAAGATACCAATGCATAAAAAAACAAAAAGGCTAAAATCTTACAAACTTAATGGCATACTGTTAGGAACAAAGCGGCGCGCGGAAGCGAAACAGCACACACATGCACAACGATAAACACACATAAACGAAAATATAAACGACACAAGAATTTAACGTGGTTCGGTCCCCGCGAGGGGACCTACGTCCACGGGCTGCAACTAGGTTTTCTTATTAGCTCAGAACCAAGATTACAATTACATGATGGGATATATATAATAAACAAGATTAGGGTTAAACATAATTAGGAGCCAAAACCGGGCCTTCTAATAAAACCGGCCCAAAGGCCTTCATAACCCAACAATCTCCCACTTGAAGGCCTTGCGATAAATTCCAGCCTGCCATCCAAGTAAATATAACAATCTCATTCATCCAGTAACTCTAGTAATCTTCAGTAATAGAAATCTACCAAGCCTCCAGTTCCAAGAACAAGCTAAAACTTCAACAAAAGAAGTTCTCCAAGCCTCCAGTTCTCTAGGAACAAACTAAGATTTCTACCAATCCACACCCTGGTTGCATCCGCCCTTCTCATCAGTTACCTGAAAGGCCTATTGAAGCTCCCGAGAACTCCAATCCGGTCATCCCAGACCCAGCCATGACAAAACTCGCCAATGACTCATCCTCAATCTTAACCGACCCTCACTTACTCACACAACCGGCTTCAAAGACTTCCAGAGGATAAACACTCTCCAAATCAGCAGACTATACCAGGAGAGATTTTCACATTCGGATTTCCCAGTCTTCCGAACTCAACGTCCCTTTGGAAATAAACCTAGAACACACCGCGTGCTCCCACTGTTACCAAAACCCCGAACATGTTCAGACCTCCGAATACGCTCAAGCTAACATCACTGTGGCTCCAGGCTTCATGTCTGCAAACTGAAACCCCTTAGCTCTACCTGATTCAGCGAGCCAAGACTTTATAACTCGAAAGTTGGTTCACTTCTTCCGACGATACAGAGACCGTATCTTCCAAAGTCTTTAACTAAAAGATTCAACAATGCTTCATTGAAGTGAGTAACAAGAAATAAAGCATACCATAATCTTGAACCCAAGAGTCGTCACCGCTTTCACTGAGTCCCAATGCATCAACCCCAGATACATTCTCAAAAGCAGAATTCCAAACCTTTCGACATCGACCCTTAAAATGTCTCACCTCTACGCAACCTAACAAGTCGACTATGCCCAGCTCCCACTGTTTCTGTTATCCCAACCCATGCCACACCAACACTCCATGAGATGAACCCCACTCGTACTATCCCGGCAAATAACTTTACCCAACACGAGATTATGAACCTCTCAAATGGTGTACCACTGATCACCACCAAACAAGATATAACTTCACAATTCCAAACGAACAAGAAGTAATAATCACAGTTTCGAACCAGCTAACAGGCAAACAGCTATAACAACAGTAGAACTTTCATAAAATCAAGCGGGTACCAAGGGTTCTATGACCGTACACACGATCAGTTAACTCAAACCCTAACCGAAAGATCATCCAAACGAGCAATAGTTTACATGACTTGCCACTAACCTCATTTTTTTTTCACTTATGCCGTCACCAGCACACCCGCTGGTTCCATTTTCTCCAAGTTTATCCATCACCAGTACTCAGACTAATCTCTTGCAAACAAATCTGAACCCGAACCTAAATGGTCTTCACAAAACCCGGTTCCCTGAAGCCGAGCAACCTCCAAAGAAAAACCCTAAAACCCGAAACACCCGACCCGGTGCTTCACCTGCAACGCCCGAGTGAAACCTGCAACTCCAAGAAGTCCAAAACAGGAATTCTAATTGCAAAATCACCCGGAAAACCGTCCCAAACAGCCCTGAAAAACAGCCCCGAACAGCCCTGTTAACCAGAAAAACGAAGATCTCTGACAATACTGTTCACCGCCGGAATCACTGTTCACGGCCGGAAACACTGTTCATGCCGGATACTGTTCACCGCGGCACTGTAGCGGCGGCACTGTAGCAGCCCTTCTCAAACCAGCCTCTTCTACCTTTTTTTTTTTTTTTTTTCGATCGATACCCGTGCAAAACCGTGTGTAAACAACGAGCCAAAGCTCTGATACCACTTGTTAGGAACAAAGCGGCGCGCGGAAGCGAAACAGCACACACATGCACAACGATAAACACACATAAACGAAAATATAAACGACACAAGAATTTAACGTGGTTCGGTCCCCGCGAGGGGACCTACGTCCACGGGCTGCAACTAGGTTTTCTTATTAGCTCAGAACCAAGATTACAATTACATGATGGGATATATATAATAAACAAGATTAGGGTTAAACATAATTAGGAGCCAAAACCGGGCCTTCTAATAAAACCGGCCCAAAGGCCTTCATAACCCAACACATACCTGTTATATCTTTCTTGTTTGAAATTCCGGCTGCGGTCAAAGATCTAGAAATCTGTTTGGCGACTTCCTCGTATTTCTGATTTTGAACTAATGGGAAAACAGTGCATTTTATGGGGGGCACAAGAGAGGGGAACCGGAAAACATTCAACTGTTCATCTCCAGCTTTGCTTGGTCTCATGTAAAAACAGTGTTCATAGAGACAATAAATAATTCGTCCAATGCCAAAAGATGGTTCAATCACAGAAGGTGTAAAAACTCTTTGGTGTTCCTTCTTTATTTCTTTTGCAATTGTCACCATGTTTTTCTTTATTTTAACTGTTTTTTGAAGAGTACAAACTTCAAATTCAACCTCCCCTTTGGTTTCTAAAGCAGCCTTCATATCCATAGCCTCTTTTTAGTTCATCGCCTAAAAAAACCACAAGTTAAATCCTCAAACTTAACTAGGATTTGGCCAAAAAAGCGAGTTGGTAACACGATATTGACATTCTGACATGACACAAATCTGACAAGAAAATTGAAGTTGTGGGATTAGTTTAAATGGGTTCAGATCAGTTCGGTCAGACACGTTTAGCTAAATGGACCGTGCTTCGGTTGACCTGTCAAATTTGCAGGTTGACGGTTTAACCAGTTTAAGTTTGTACTTTATTTTTCAAACATCTTTAAGACATAACAAAAACTAATAAAATAAATTTTGACAGATTTAGTTTTGGACATACTTTTAACTAATATACAAATACTTATAATGTGCTATATATGGTTAAAAAACTGTGCTATGGATAATTCTTTTATAATAAGTTAATGTAACTTTTTATCTCAACAAAAGTGACAGTTAACAACCATACAGTTTACTGACTTTCCAGTTATTGATTCTGCAAGAAGTGATCTAAAAGATGAATTGCTTTACTTCGAGTGCTTCAACCACCATCTTTTGACTACCCTTGAATGCAAGGCCAAGTTCCTTCTTAACAGGTGTAATAACCAGTTTCTAAAAAAACACCAAATATTAGCACCCGCCTCAATTATAAAAAACTAAACAGGTGAAATAACAAGTACAGTAGTTACCTCCACTTCTTTTGGTTCTGCAAATTTCTCTTGAGCAACAAGAGCTACACCACTTTTGTCCTATATAAAGAATGTAGTTTATAAACAAAAGGTGCATTTAAGTAACTAAATTCAAAAACATAATAATAAGCTACTTACTGTGTGTGCACGCAGGTCATATGCAGATCTATCAGCAATCCCAACACACTCAATCCAACCATAAGAAGACTCGATTTCAGCATCCCAACAATCTGCAGCATAGCGAGCCATCTCATTTGGAAGATGCTGCCTGAACCGCAACCGTTTTTTATCAATACCTAACCGTGTCAAAAACTGATAAACTCTCCCAATGAAGTATGCAAGTGTTTGATTATTAACAATTCCCTGTAGAAAGTTGAACAATTTCATATAAAATATGTTTATACGGCATTATGTTAAAAAAAGAGTTAACATTGAATAGATGGGAAAAGTAACCTTAGAAACCGCTTCACCGAGACGAAGTTTTTTTGCAGACTGCGCTGACATTTGTTCATCCCTTGGAAACATGAGAAATTCAAGGTCTGAAACTTCAGAATACTTTGGATGTGATTTGTCATCAGGGTCCACAAAGTGCTCTATTTCCGCAAGGGTAAATTCGCGGACACGTAGAAGACCTTGTCTAGGAGATATCTGAAAAGATCAAAACATAAGTTAACTTCCAACATATTACTTTAAAAGCATTTCAAAAGTTTGAATAAGTAGTAGATGATATAGTGAAGACGAAATAGACAGAATAATATTGCACATGACAAAATACTACACTTCCGTACTTTTTACAAACCAAACCAAATGAAAAGAAAATGATGGTCCACATGTATTTGAATCTCAAATGTTGTAAAGAATGTGTAATTGTAGCATTTCTCATTGCATAAGAATATAAGATAGAAAGATGATGCAAGCTACAAGAACATCAACTTCCAAATAATCAATTTAGAAAAACAAAAATCTGGAATCAAGTTCTCAAGATAGCAAATGACCTCGTTTCTGAAAGCTTGGCCAATTTGAGCAGCAGCAAAAGGAAGCTTGTTCCCATTGTAATAGTATAGGTCTCTAAAGTTAACAAATATACCTTGTGCTGTTTCAGGGCGCATGTACCTGAATAATACCAAAGAAAAAGTGTCGCACAAAGTTAAAAATGTGCAAAAAAGTAAAGTTGTCACAAATATGAGTTGTAACAAAACATCACTGACCCGGTGCTCGCACCAGATGGACCAATTTGAGTCTGAAACATAAGGTTAAATGGATAAGGATCTGAAAGAGGATTCTTAGTATCTGGTGCCACTATACCATATTCCTTGATCTTCGCACCAAGTTGTTCACCAGAAAGATCATCAAGAACCGCAAGAACGTGCTTGAATTCAGCCGCCTTGTCAGCACTCATAGTCAGATCACTCTCAAGCTTATCCTTACAGAAATCTTTAAGCAAGTGATCAGCTCTGTAACAATTACCAGTCTTCTCATCTTTAACCATAAGGTCGGTAAACTTTTCAACATGACCAGAAGCTTTCAAGACTACCTCAGGGGTCACACACGGACAGTCAACTTCTAGCATATCCTCTTCCAACACAAAATGCTGACAAAACGTTAAACAACAATTTTAGGTACCTATATGTAACATCTCCTAAAGATAGAAATCTTTACTATGCACTCAGATCTTTCAAACACAAAATATAAAAAAAAAATATACAGGAATTTTATCCAAATATTCAACTCATGTAGTATTTTATTCATCAATGACAAAGAAAAAACAATTTATTATACTTCTTAATCAAAATCCATGATGACTCTAGTAGTTGTAATGTTGTACAGTTAGGGGTGTGCATGAAACCGAAAAAAGTTATCCAACTCAGAAAAAAAAGCAAGCAAAGAAAGCCGAACCAAAACAAAAACCAAAGGTTAAGCTTTATGTTTTCGTAAAAAATCGAACTTACGTTTGGTGTTGGTTTTGCATGTAATAAAAACCGAAAAAACCGAACTGAATTTATAAATTTTCATTTTATAATTTAAGTAATTTATAAAATTAAATAAATATGTAACTCGGCTATTATAGCCCAAATGTATAATAATCAATTAGTAATTAATAAACGAAATAATTTAGGCCCAAATTCATTGTTTTAGCCAATGGCAAAACCAGAACAACCGAAACCAAATGGTTTTCACTTTTCAAAAGATCAAAAACCAAAGTATCAGTTTTTAATTCGGTTTTAGCCAAAACCGACCCACAAGCCAAACCATGCACACCCTAACTGTACAGTGTACACTAATAAAACTTTTGTACACCTTAACAGTAGACAACTTTTAGAGCTAAAAATAAAAATAAAATCAGGTTCAGAATGAATTAGTGAACACATTTAGGCTGCAAAATTTATAAGCAGCCCACTCCTTACCCCAAATTTCCACAACCATTTAGCCTACATTTTTATTCTAGATGTCAAATTTACCCAAATTGATATGTATGACTAATCATCTATGCAGTCAATATCAATCAAAATATTGGTACCGACAATACCGATGATATTGACCGATATTGGATCGATACACCACCGATTTTCCCGATATAAGTTTTTTAAGTCTTAATTGTCAACATTTAGTGCTTAATGTTAGTGATTTAAGTCTTAATCAGTTCCTACTGGCTACTTGCTACAATTGTTTGTTACGCGTTTTGCAAGTTGCAAAAGATTAAATTGTTAATGGTAGGAGAGTATACTGAATTGTTATGTTAATTTACTATACATATAAATTCTGCATGATATTAAAATAACCGATATATCAAATATCAATCCCTGACCTATATCCGATATTTTTCGGCATTATCTGTCTATCGTAATTGATCATATCCTAATTTCACAAATCACATTTTACAATAATAATAATAATAATAATCAATAGACAGTTTCATTTCACAAATTAAATACAGTTAACAATAATTACATACCTGACGCCAGAAAGCAAGGACATTAGCCTTAACGGCACAGCCCGGAGGACCGTAATCATACAAACCAGCAACACCTCTATATATTTTAAACGCCGGAATGTAAAACAACCGCCGTTCCAGAGTATTAACAACCGCTTGACGGAACTCATCTCTGCTAATACCGGAACCGTTAATAGTGTGACCGGAAATGGAAGCCTTGAGTTGATTCTCAATTGACGTCTTTTCGAGCTTTAACGCGTTTAATGCTTTCACGGCTTCGTCAATCTCAGATTTCGGTGCGCCGGAGGATTTCAGATGGCGTATGGCGGTGCCGCCGGCATCGATGGTGGATTGCTTGGCGGCGAGTGCTCGTCGGAGTGAGTCCTCGGTGGTGGTTGGAAATGGAGAGAGAGTGACGACGGTTAGGGTTTTATGGTTATGGGTTTATTCCGCGGGTACGGACTGAGTTTCGGTTTCTCAATAAATTGTACCGGGTCAAAACCCGACATGTCTCCACGCGAAACTCGAATAAAAAACCCGAAAAAATCTGGTCAAATGTTTGACTGTTTTCGGAACCGATTTCTACCCGACCCGGTTCTTTACTTTTGTTAAAATACTTGCTTTGTGCACCTATTTTATTGCATTAACAAATATTATAGTTAACAAATATTATTGTTACAACTTACATAATCAAAAGAAGATGAGAAGCAACAAGTGCTTTTTACTCGTGTGTTGTGCTGGTCCCGGTGGTGGAGCATGTTAAATGCATTATATGTTCGAAGGCTACCGCATGTCGTGGTAGGTACGTGACGGGAAGTTGGTTGATATCGGTTTGGTTCTTTTATGCTGTAAATTTTGTGGCGAAGGTTTTATTATTGAAGTTGATGGATAAATCAAAGTTTGCAAGTAAAGTTGAGGTGCCAAAAGATGAATATCTTAAAGTTTTGTGTCAAATTCATGAAACGGAAGTTCACAGCTTGTGTGTGTGTGTGTATAATGTGCGATCGATGTTAGAAACGCTGAAGAAACAGAGAGTAAAGTGAAGACAAATAACATGATAAACCAAGTATGTGTAACAATGGATGACTTTAGAATAAACATGATAAATTAACGATTAAACATATAATCAATAACATAACATCTACCGAATTAGTTGTTACCACCAACAATTCATACAGGACGTAAAGGTGCATGAGGTTTCTAACGTTGTTTAAATTAGCCGAGTAGGTGAGTTTGATCGGTTATGTACATAATAGGGCTTGGAAGCGTATATACATAAAAAGTACTTGACTAAGGGAAATTGAAAGAGAGAAGAAGGTTGACGTTAAAAATTTAAAGAGAAAAGATGGTATGTATCTATCTTAATCTGATAAGTAAAATGAGATGCACATAGCCAAATATACCATGATTAATAAGTAGAGAATTAAACTTAACTACTACAACTTTAACACTATCTAGAATCTAGAATAATATCATAAACTAAAAGTCACATGTATGATATATCTATCTATAATAGTATAAATCTTATCTATAGAATATTAATGGGGACATTTTATGGTTATACCGACCCTTGTATTATGATTTTTGTGACTATAGGATGTAGTGGTTGTTGGGTCAATTCTATCATTCACTAATTGCTTCCATTTTCAAAAACATAACCGTTATTTTAATATATCATAATAACAAGAAGTCTTTGTCCCCCACGATCCATAGATTCTACGCATTAGCGGGCCCTATATCCATTTGGCAACAAAAGATGATGTGGAGAGCTTGAGCTTTATGCTTTTCAATTATTTTTGACAGAATTACAAATTTTGTCCTTTAAAATAAGCCAAATTTCGGTTCGTGTCCTTTTCTAAGTTTCCTTGCAGGCGGTGTACTTTAAACTTTTTTTTCCTACAAGTTTTGTCCTTTACGCTAACTGGGTTAGAAAAAGTCAGTTAAATCCCATCACGTGAGTCGCATGTGAGGGTACTTTTGTCCTTTCTTATATCTCTGCAACTAAGCCTCTGTATCACTCTTCCCCCTCTTTTCCATCAGTGTGTCCTTCAATCGATTCAATTCTCCGGCGACGCGACTCAATTAGGGCTTCAATCAGGGCTTCAATTAGGGCTCGTGTCCGACGCGACTCAATTAGGGCTTCAATCAATTAGGGCTCGATGCGAAATTCAAATACCAGGGCTCAATTGATGATGGCTTACTGTGTTTGTGGCAAGGTAGCAGTTGTTCGAACTTCATGGACTGATAGAAATCCAGGTCGTCGGTTTTTCTCTTGTCCGGACATGGTAAGTGTGTAATTCGATTTAAGTTCCAGTCAATTGTTTATACTTCATGTTTCTCCTCTTTTCCAGACATCGGATTGCCCCTTTCTTGGATGGCGTGACCCACCAATGTGTGAACGGGCATTGGAGATTATCCCGGGCTTATTGAAGTCGAAAAACAAGGTTGAACAAAGTTTAGAGAGTTATAAAGAACAAGCAAGGAAGATGAAGAACAGATTGGTCATTAGTTGGATCATTTTCATTGCAATTGTAATTGCAATGAAAATGTAACTAGTTGACTGAATTTGAAGTTGTTGACTATTTGTATTTTGACTTTATTAGTTAATTTAGGACTTTATGCAGTTTAAGTATTATGTATTTTGACTTTATTTTGGATGTAATTTTGGATCCCTTTTAAGCAATGTATCATCAGTTTATTTTGAATCTTTGGTTAGTTTATTTTGGACTTTTGGATGGATTGAATACACAATCTGCACATTGTGCACTATCTACACATGATGCACAATCTGCACATTGTGCACTATCTACACATTATGCACAATCTACACATTATGCAGAATCTGCACATTATGCACAATCTGCACATCATACACAATCTGCACATCCATCTATCTGCACATCATGCACAATCTGCAATCTGCACATCCATCTATCTGCACATCATGCACAATCTGCACATTGTGCACTATCTATCTACACATCCATCTATCTGCACATTGTGCACTATCTATCTAGCACATTGTGCACTATCTATCTACACATCCATCTATCTGCACATTGTGCACTATCTATCTACACATCCATCTATCTGCACATCATGCACAATCTGCAAATAAGTAAAAACTGCCAAACCATTACATGAAAAACTTAATACATCCATAACAACTTAATACATACCATGAAAAACTTCAAAAAAAGTCTAACAACTTAATCTGCAAAAACAGTCATAAAAATATCCATACCATAAAGTCATAAAAACTACAAAAACAGTCAAACAGTAGGCACATTAATCTGCAAAATTTTTCATGCATGATCTCTTGTTGTGACCCTTTTGACCACATGTCCCACAAGTGTTTGATCCTTTTGGCTTTGTCTTTCTCACTGCCTTCACTTTCTGGCCTTCACCCTCCACAGCCTTTCCCTTGCCCTTTGCATCAACCTTTGACTTTTTCCTTGAACCACCATCTTCCCTTTCCACTGCTGACTTTTTCCTTGATTTCTTTGGCCTTCCAGTTTGCTTTTTTAATTTAGGAGCTGTGATCTGGATTGGGACTTGTGATGTGGGCCACATACTCATACCATTGATGGGATACACCTTGTAGCTATACACTGCCTTCCACCTATCCATTGTGTAAATTGGTTTGACAAATGTTTCTGGCCTGCCAACAGATCTGTCATGTGCACCCTTCAACCAAATACATGCCACCACATGTCTACAAGGTATCCCAGTTATCTCCCATCTCCTACATGCACATGTACTTGTGCTCATGTTCACTACACACTGATCACCATATGGACCTGTTACCTGATAATGATCCTCACCGTTCCAATGCACAGAGTACCTATCATCCAAATATGTAAACCATTCACATCATTTACAAGACAAGTAAATATTCACATACAACTCACCTGCTTGCTTCCTTCTTCACTGACTCCATAATTTGTGTAGCATATGGTGTTAGTAACCCTGATGACCTATCAATTACCTTCAACACAGTAACAATCTTCCTCATCACATATTCTCTGATGTATTCCAGCAATGTGATAATAGGCTTGTCCCTTCCATCTACCAGCTTTGAATTGAAACATTCACACATGTTGTTGGTCAACACATCAGACATTGCTCTACCTATTATAACAAAACACAAAAGATAAAGGACAAAACTTGAAAGTTATGAGAGAATAAAGGATACAAAATTAAAAACTTACCAGAGAAGTGTGACCTTGACCATGTTTCTGGTGGGATCTTAGATACCCAAAGATGACACCTTTTGTTCAAGTTTTTTAGGTTGTTCATCTCTCTCTCATATTGTGTAGGTGATGTACATCTAGCCAGCTTCCAAAGAGCATCCCTTAAAAGCTTTCCTTTAAAGAGTGTTCTTAGGTTATCTTCAATGTGCCTCACACAAAACCTATGCTCTGCAGAAGGAAACAACTTATCTACAGCCTGTATAAGACCCTTTTGCCTGTCACTCATAAAGGTAAACTTGGATCTGTTGTTTATATCCAAGTCATCACCAAGGCATTCCAAGAACCATTCCCAAGAGTTCAATGTTTCAGCTTCAACTACAGCATATGCAACAGGGTAGTATCCATTGTTTGGATCTAGAGCAACTGCTGTTAAAAGTTGACCAGGCCAAGCACTTTTAAGGAAAGCCCCATCCAGTCCCAACAGATCCCTACCTATTGCTTTGAACCCCTTTTTCAAAGACCCCAAACAGATGTATATCCTCTTGAATTGTCTTGTCTCAGATGTTGGATCTGAGCATTCTTCTAATTCAAGCTTCACTGTTGTATCTGGATTAGTCCTCTTCAACTCTTCAATATAATCCCTCAATAACCCATATTGGCCTTTGAAATTTCCAATTATATGTTCCCTGGCCAACATCTTTGCCCTATAAGCTTTCATCTCAGACACACCAACTTCAAACCTCCTTTGAAACCTTTCTTTGATGGATTTAACTTTCAGCTTTGGGTCATCTTGAAGATCAGTAACCAAATGGTTTGAGAGGAACCCGGCTGTGCAAGCATAAATTTCCCTAGATTGAAGGCATTTATGTTCATTTATCAACCTTGTAATTTTCCATGAAGCTGTTCTCTTTTGGTATGACAACAACAGTAACCAAGGGCATCTAATAGCAAGTGGGTCTTTCCTTTTTCCCCTACCCCCAATACTTTTCTGGACTGGTCCCTCATCTTTATTAGCACTGCTAGATCCACCCCCCTGCACTTCCATATCTCCTTCACACACAGCCCTGACCCTTACCAAATCATCTTTTCTTATCCTAATTTGTCTTCTTGTTTCAACTGCATGTGCCTTGATCATATCCTTCACCTCTGCTTTTGTACCAAAAACTTGTCCCACATGGAAAAGATAATCCATGTCCCCCTCATTTCTTTGTTTCTCATTATACATCCTATCATTATCCAACATCACATCATCCGTTTCTATGTCCAAAACACAATTTGCATCCTGCTGTTCAACTTCAAAATCAGTATGCAGTCTGAAATCCCTCATATCTACATCTACATCATGTATTTCACCATCTTCATAGTTGAAGTCACTATCTGAATCACTTTCTGAATCTTCATCACCATCCCTAGTTTTCTTAACATTTTTAGATTTCTTTTTGTTCTTAGATTTCTTCACATTCTTTGGTTTCTTAACTGGACAACCCTCTAGATGTTCATCATCATCAGAACTCTCATCTCTCATTTCATAGTTAGAATCCCTACTATCATCAGTTCCACTTTCATCTGAACTTGAAGACTCATCTCCACTTTCTTCATCTGAAATTGAAGAATCTTCACTATCTTCATCCCCACCTCCATCCCCACCTCCATCCCCACCTCCATTGTAATCCATATCCACCTCATTTGTAGGCTGCACACCATATCCACCTCCATCCCCACCTCCATCCCCACCTCCATTGTAATCCATATCCACCTCATTTGTAGGCTGCACACCATATCCACCTCCATCCCCACCTCCATCTACATCACCATTGTAATCAATCTCCACCTCATTTGTAGGTTGCACACCAAAAGCATCCTCTCCAAACATAGGGTCAAATTCTGGATCCTCATGACATATATCAATCTGGTCTTGTTGTTCAACAACACCAACATTATTCTCTTCTTGAACATTCACATTTGCATCCTGTTTGTCTTGTTCCACAACTACCTCATTTGTGCTATCTTGCCATTCCAACAACAACATTTTCTTAACTGAGTTTGCTTTATCTAGTACGACCTCGCTTGCAAGAAACTCCTCATTTGTTATCTCTTCAATGGTAAACTTTGAGGTTGAGCAGAAGTATGTGTGTACAGAGGTGAACTCATGCTCAACATACACATTCATTAACTGATTAAAAGCTCCAATATACTTAGCAAATCCCCTAACATCATCATCACTTCCCAAAGCTCTAAGCCCCCAATCCAAATCTGAACCCGGTACTACATAATGGTAGAATCTAACCTTATCTGTAGGATAGGATAATTCAAGCAAGATTCGATCAAGCTCGTGAACTGAAAACTTGTCAATATCTAGCATGTCAACATAATGGACAACGGCTCTCTTATAAACCCGTCCTGGAAATTTAGTGAAACTGCCACCATGGTGCATCTTGATCGTGAACAAATGTGGATTATTTACTATACAAACAAGATTAAACAGCTGTTAGTTAAATAAACCCAATTATAAACCCTAAAGTTTTAACTTACCATAAAACGCATCAGCATTTGATTGTTCATCAGCTTCACGAATGTAGAATGGAGGATGAGGAGGATCATCCATCTTACGTGTTTAAGTTCTGAGAATGATGTGCAATTGATTGAAGCCCTAATTGATTAGTCGCGTCGGACACACGAGGGTTTAAGGTTTCTGATCGCCGGGAATTGATTCGATCGACAGGGAGGGGGAAGAGTGATACAGAGGCTTAGTTGCGGAGATATAAGAAAGGACAAAAATGCCCTCACATGCGTCTCACGTGAGGGCATTTAACTGACTTTTTCTAACCCAGTTAGCGTAAAGGACAAAACTTGTAGGAAAAAAAAGTTTAAAGGACACCGCCTGCAAGTAAAGGACACGAACCGTAATTTGGCTTTTTTTAAAGGACAAAATTTGTAATTGGGCCATTATTTTTTCCAAACTTTTTAATGTTTTAGTTTTATAAAAACATATTTTTATTCATAAAACTTATATAAAGTTGATTTTTTAAAGCTTTTCTTTTATTAATACTACAAGTCTACAACCACTTTGTTAAACACATATGACCTATCTATATATTACCTACTAGTTTGATCCTCTCGTATTACGAGAGTTTATTTATTTTTTACTTATTACGAGAGTTTATTTAAGTTTTTGTTTTAATTTGTTAGTTATTTTATGATGATTTATTTTATTTTTTAACGTAGTTTTGTTTTAATTTAATGCATATATATTAGTTTATTACGTTCATCGTATTTTTTAGCGTTTGGGTTCTTTTAATTGAGATGTGCAGGTTTTTTAGATTTGTAACTAACAAACGTAAACGAACACGAGCATGTTGATTTTTTAAATCAAAAAACATACACACAAATATTTGTCTAATGAAAAGGGGCGGTTGATGTAGTTGACGATGGTGAGTAGTATCGAAAGTTAATCGACGATGGAGATGATAGACCAGCAACGAAGAACATGTAAATAAATTAAATTAAATTAGGGTGGTAAGACCTATAATCGGCGGAAATTATTCTTTGATGATTAAGGGGTTATTTCACAAATAAATGAGATGCTATAACCCGTTTGGTTATCCGGGTTTGGTGAGACCCGTGACCCGCGAAAATTATTGTTTGATTATAAAAGAGTTTCACAAATAAATGAGATGTTATAACCCATTTAAAGACAATCCGGGTTTTGTGAGACCCATACCCGTGAATTCAGGTCAAATGCACGAGAAACCTCCATTTAGAAATCAAGCAATCTGATGGCTTTAGAGAATGAAGAAACGACCCGATAACAACACGTGTGATTTCATTGTATGCCATTATATAGATAGTTAGATATACAGATAAAAAGAGAATTCTCAAAACACCCATTTTAACCACACATGTTAAAGTTCTGTACCATTAACTTTTCTATTCCCAATCTTTCCATGCCTATGTCGTTGGACCCGACCCTAAAATATGCTAGATGATTTTTTTTCGCCTATTCACATTATGTCACATGTCAAAATACAGTTGACTCGCATTTTTTTCAAATAATGGTGGAACCGACGGGCGGTTGTGAAATTTTCACATGAATATTTTATTATTACATTTAATTTCACTTAGATTTTGTTTTTCGTTAGCTTAAAAATATAGTCTTACGAAATTTCAACTATATGACGCCTTTATTTTTATCTACGTACAAACACAAAGATTACTTAAAATCAAGTCTGGTAAATTTTAGGTCAGAACATTTGATTTAAAGTTGACTCAACTCGGTTTTGAGTAAATATTTACACCGACACATATATAACAATAAGCATGTCACAACGGACTATTCAGAATGATATAAAACCATAAAATTCAAAAGCTACAAAAGAAAAAAAAAGCAAATAAGAATATATTAATTATATTAATATGATATTCAAGGTAAACTTAGGGGGTGTTTGGGATTCCTCATTTTCATCAACTTATAACTTATAAATTTTTTGAAAAGTTAATAAGGTGTATAAGGTGTTTGGCAAACCATAAGGCTTTATGGGTTTTAACTTATGGACAAGGCAAAATAAAAGGGTTTTGAAAAGTTAGGAATCTCTAACTTATTAACTTAATGGGTTTGATTTACCTATTACACCATTCTACCCCTCAAAACCTATTACACTTCTTTTAAAAAAAGAGTGTCCTTTTTAGTCATTTTGGTTTCTCCAACACATAAGCGAATCCAAACATTTTTTTTAAACTTCTTTTAAAAAAGTAATAAGTTAATAAGGTCTTTTAACAAGAAGTCCTTTTCACATCCTTAAAACATCGGCCACCATCTAATTTAATTCAATAATTTTTGGATAATTGGTCCTCTTTTTATATCATTGTCTGTCGAGATGAGAAAATCCGAGTTAGACTAGATTTAAAGGAGGGGATGACAATATATTTGATGAACATTTGAGAAATATATGATATATTGATATGTTTTGACAAAACCTTGAACAAAGCGATAATAAGGGACATTTTCGGAGTTTTCGCACAAAAAAGAAAAAAAAGTTGTTCCAACACATACTCATGTTCATTGGTTTTATGCTTAAATTGGACGTGTGTATGAAATGGTAGTTCAGTTGTGCACATTTGGAGAATTTTATATCATTGGGGTGGTTTAGGTGTAAATACAAAAATAAGAGAGTAAGTTCAAAAATTAACAATAATTGATTTATGGTCCCGGCGGGGCTCGAACCCGCGACCTTCGGCTCATAAGACCAACGCTCTAACCAACTGAGCTACGGGACCTTTTTACTTTTTAAGGAATCAATAAACTTTATCATTGAATTTTTTCCGTTAATTAGTTTATATATTTGTAGTTTTGTATATTTTTTTCCTACACTTTTTATATTATTATTTTGTACCTTTTTAAGTTATTTAACTTTTTATATTTAACATACATGTCGACATTGTTTAACTTCATGAATTTAACCCATTTAACCAATTTATTCTATACTTTTTCAATTTATTCTATACTTTTTTATAATGTTAACAAATTTCAATATTATACTTATTCGTTTGGATCATTTTCTCTGCAATTAATAACTTTCTCAATAACCATGGAGCGTGGACTACATGGTATGAAGCTATTGTCGCTCTACGCTGTCACATACTTAAACAAGGTCGTGCACTAAGTTTGTCGATGTTTAATTATAACCGTTACAATTCAATATGAATTAATGTTAAATAACAAACTGATTCTAGCACAAGCGAATAATCCAAGGAAAGCATGAATCTCGAACTCACTAAGACTTGATTTTGATTACTATAAATGGTTTCAATGGCGTTGCTCTAGTATAAATTTCAAAAAGAAGAGACTTGATTTTACGGATAGCAACAAGTTATGATGGGCGACAACACATAGTCAATTCTTACAGGGTCCAAAAGTTTTAAAATTTTCAACGATATATAAGACCTTTACATTGTTCACCTTAAAACTATGTAAACACTATCACACTATCCATCAACCTAATCTTTTATTTTAATGAGAGACTTAAATACTTGATTTTTAAAGTAGTCATCTTGAAAGACCAAGACTTATCAAAAAAACAGTAAGTGGGTTACTTACAAAGTCATGACGACCAACAAATTGCCATTGGCTTGTCTTGGTATCGACTTATTCACTTGTTACTCTTCTGTTGACTTGGAGAGTTTTTGTATAAACTTTTTATTTCAACACAGTTCTTTTGCAAGCTTTAATAATATATAATTATATATTATATACCCAAATTAGTCAATAAAAATTAACATACATAAGTAGTTCACTAAGTATATACTTCAGTCGATATATGAAAGTCAACCTAGTATATAAAAATACTTATATATGTTCTAATAATTTATCCAAAGAGCACTTGTACCACACAAAAAAGGAAATGCATATCATGTCGCATTTATTAGAAATGAGTAGGTGTAATATAATCTTGTTGACTGACAATTTAAACATGACTGATAAGAGGCTCATACTTTATCTTTATATTTTTTTAACACCAAGTTCATACACCTATAAATCATCTTTTGCTTATAACGGGACGTAAACCCACTTTATCTATATATTAAATTAAACCATGAAACTAACAAATTTCCACTCAAGAGGCAAATTGTTCGTAAACAAAAATGATTTAAGAGTTAAAGACTATTTATTATGTTTGTTCTCTTACGTCTAAATGTATGGTATAACAAAATTCATGAGCCAAATTAAAAATAAATTAAAAAGTAAACAAACAAACATATAAATAATCTCTCTCATAGAAAGTAGGGGTGGGATACCTAGGAAGAAATGAAAAACAGAAAACATAGGACATACCAAGATACGAAGACAAAGCTAACACTAGTATACATGTCCAAACTAGACATATTTTTGATGCATGTAAACCATGAAACTAACAAAATTCCACATGATAAACAAATTGTTGGTTAAATCTTATGGTTAAGACTATTTAATACGCTTGCTTTCTTACGTATAGAATTATATACTAGGTTGGGCCTACTTTTTTAATAATAAAATAAAGGGCTTTAAACTCACTAATTTTGGGCCTCCGTAGATTAGGCCCAAAGTTATTAACTTATATTCTCGCATTTTTTTCTTGATTTTCCAACTTTATACGCAATTCGCATTCTCCGATTCCTGTCCTTGTCAATTCGAGTAACAAATAGCGATCGCGGAGTCAATCCAATTGTAGCAATCTTTGTACCTGGTAATTATTTCCTTGTAATTAGATTGGTATTAGTTATGTTAGCAGTCAATAAGGTAACTTCCATAAATATCCATTACCTTATTTATATGGCTTTCTATCGTTGATCATATGTGAGTTTTTCTCCTATTTTGTTTCTTCTTGTATATGAAAGAGTATCGTCATCATTTAGCGGCTATGATTTAATTTGTACATCGTAGATATATTATACACCACTCTTCTATAGTCTATATGATAAATTATACAATAAAAAAAAGCATGAATATATTGGTGTTGCTAATCACCGTTAACGTTTTGTTTTGTTGCTGTTTTTCTTTTCTTTTTTGGACAAAAGACCAAATTTTTTAGAATTTGCTTAAAAATCACCCCTCTACATGTATAAAAAATAGTTCTGGTTGGAAACGGAATTTAACATCTTTACGGATTTTGATCTAAAGAAAGCGTTGGATATTCAAATTACAATTCATGATTTGTAGTTAATTCATCATTTATGAAGCTTTGAATATTCGAATTACAATAGGCACTTATCTGAGTTGGTTCTTAAGGCGGTGGATATGCGTCTATCCCACCGCTCCCATCCCACAACCCTCTCTCTCATACGTCATCATTTCATCAGCGTTCTCTATCCATTCTCTCCCATCTTAAACCATTTTTAATTAAATAACCCATAATTAATCAAAATTAATAAATTTTATTAAACATAAAGTTATTTTAAACTTAGAATATATTATTTTAAAATCATTTCATTAATAAAACAATAAAATACTAAATAAAAAGAGACATAAAAAAGAATAAAACAATTGATTTACATCGTCTAGATTGGATATGTGGGTGTTTGCCATTTGCTCCCCAAGTTCCAATTGAAGGGCGTTGTGGCTTTCCTTGCAACACAAAATTCTAAGAATATTAGTCTCTATTTATTCATTGGTTTGAGGATCGGTTACATATTTAAAACAAACACCTTCATCTTTCAAAATAATAGAGTGCAATATAATGCAAGCATACATTATAAATTTTGGATGGATGCATTGTCCATACACGAATAGCATATCGAGTCTTTAGGACACCAAATGTTTGTTCCACGCATTTCTTTCTTGCTCTCATGTCGTCTTGAATCTTACTTGTTTTGTGAATAAGCAAATGATTTCATAAATGTTGCTTGGTTTTATCTCGTCCAAAATATAATATCTATGCTTGTATTGTACTTTGTTTACCTCAAATGGACACTTCTGTGTGAATCCATATACAACCTTGTTGAGTATGACAATTGATAGAGGACGTTGAGATTGTTGTCAGAATCGATGACATCAAATTATGCATGAAAAATCCATAGGTCTTGAAAGGTTATCGCTTCAAGCATAATCATCAGGTGTTCATGATCACCTCTCATGTATTGACCTCATCATGCCATTAGGCAATTTTTATAATCCCAAAGTGTACACTCTGATGCTACAAATATTTCAGGAAATTAATATTTAAGTTGTTGTATGTGTTTAGAAAGATATTTAGAAGAAACAATGCACCTTTTAAATCTAGATGATCACTATTTATTATTACAAAAATTAACCTTGTTTTATTTTTTATTTAAATATTATATCGTTATCATCCTATGTTATAGAATTTGATAAATTCTACCATAATCATTCAAATTATATCGTAGAAAATACACATCACAATAAAAATCTTGTCTTGATCTTTAAATGGGTCCATTATTGAATATGATATTTCATTATTTAATACTCATTCGATTAGTTTCAAATAAAACGATAAGGATTATAATATCTCACTTTCATTACATAATAAAGTATCATATATAACAATAAATAATGTACCATGCTTCTTTAAAAAAAAACTATAAGACTAATTAAAGATTACACACACTTAATATATGAAGTTAAACTATTTTAAAATTTATTTTGTCTTATCTTAACAATAAAATCTATCTTTATCTTGCATTTTCAGATATTTAAATCCACCTCACGTTTGTAGAAATTATAATTTGTATAACATCAAAATTTAGCCTTTTATTTAAACGAGTAAGCAAGCTAGCCAGCAAACGAACTTACCTTGGCTCGGTGTTTCAGGCTCGACTCATTTACAAACAAATTTTTTTTTTGTTTTTATATATGTTAATTTAAAAGGTAGTGATTATATCAAAACAGATGATAAATAAACAACAAACTACACCTTAATAAGCTAAGCTTTGAATAAAACTATTGATTCTATTATTTGGTTTTGTTTTTGAATTGTTATTATACAAAATATTCAATATTTTAATGTAAATTAATTATGTACAAAAAGTTGCATGGGTGTGTCATCATAAAAAAAGACCTTTCATAGAAATTTACCATGATAATAATATTATTATTATTAGTTATCATTTTCTTTAGGAAGTATATATAAAAGTGTGCATACAGTAACCGACCAACAACCGCTAATAAAACCAATAACCAGGTGGTGGACTGGTGGTAAGTCACTTTCATGTCATCTGCACTTTCACTTTCTCTTCCTCAACCAAATTCTCATTCAATTCCACCTCTCAATTCATCACCTTTTACCACTTTCATAATAATATTATTTTTTGCCATTTCTTTTTGGTGGTCAAAGCTAAAGAACCATGAAAAAGTCAACACTAGTTTCAAAAAGAAGCAAGCCAAAAGCACCAACTGTGCAACAGCTTCAAGGTGGTGTTATTGATTGGGAAGTAAGACCTGGTGGTATGCTTGTACAGAAGAGGTTATCCGGGTCGGATCCGGGTTGTGCTGCTGCTCAGATTATTAATATTATAGTGTCACATGATTCTTTTCATCATCATATTTCTTTGCCTTCAACTTCAACTTTTGGTAAGTTTTCTGGTCACTCTTTTTTTTTTTTTGGTGGAATTGGGTTGATTACTGATATGGGTACTGAAATATTTGTTAAAGATTTAATTTTTAAGTAATCTTGAATTTGGGTTGTTTTGATTTTTTGAATATTTTAAGATGATTTTTGAGTTAAAAATGTAATCTTGATTGAGGGTATTTGATGTTGGTTTTTGATCATTAATCATTAATCATTTAGATTATATGTTTTGTGTTTTTATGTTGTGCTGACTTTTTTTTAGTTTTGACTTACAGTTAGGTGTGCTTGTAGTTGTTGACTTTAACCCAAGAATATGATTTAAGTGAGTAATGAAATATGTTACTTTTTTTTAGTTTTACTTTTGTGGAATTGGATTCATTACTGATGTGGGTGCTGAAATGTTTGTTAAAGATTTAATTTTTAAGTAATCTTGAATTAGGTTTGTTTTAATTTTTTGAATATTTTAAGATGATTTTTGAGTTAAAAATGTAATCTTGAGAGGGTTGTTGATGTTTGTCTTTGATCATTACTCATTTAGATTATGTTTTATGTTTTGTTGACTTTTTAAGTTTTGACTTACAGTTAGGTTAGGTATGCTTGTAAGTTGTAATTGTTGACTTTAACCCAAGAGTATGATCTAATGAGTAATGAAATATGTTACTTTTTAATAAAGATTTTATCTTTGAGTAATCTTGAATTTGGTTTGTGGTTGAACACTGATATGGGTACTGAAATATATTATTTTTTTAATAAAGATTTCATCTTTGATTAATCTTGAACTAGGATAATGGTTGTTGGTGGTTCTTTTGATTTTGAATCTTTAATATAGTTTTTGAATTAAAAAAATACCATCTTGGATGAGGGTTGTTGATGTTGGTTTCTGTCTTTCTGATAATAAATCATTTAGATTGTATCCTGTATTTTATGTTTTGTTGACTTTTCTAGTTTTGACTTTCAGTTAGGTGTGCTTGTAGTTGTTGGCTTTAACTCTAGATATGATGTAAGTGATTAAGGAAACATGTTACTCTTTTTAACTAATGATTTCATCTTTGAGTAATGTTGAAGGGTTGCGGTTGTTGGTTCTGATGTAGGAGCATCTTCTTATTTAAAATTTGATTTTTATTATCTTTTAATATTTTGTGTTTATCTTGTTTCCAAGTTTATCTCATTTTATTTTAGTATAAGTTAGGGTTTAAGGTTATGTATTATTTAGTTTTGATTGATTATGAATTAATAAGAACTTTGTTCTTGGAACCTTTGGTTCAATTATCGTCTTTGATTATTATAAAGTGTCTCGAGCCATTGATCGCTTCCGAAACTGCATCAGTTGGTATCAAAGCTTTTGGTTCTCAAATGGCTCGACATGAAGATGAACACTTTCTTCCTCGTAGATTCGCCGACAGAGGCAACGAAAGGATGGGTTTCTATTCATGTGCTCGTGGAGAAGATCAACGTCCTGTTCGCAGATTCGCCGACCGAGGCAGCGGTGGAATTTGTTCCGACCCACGAGATCTTAATAAGATCAAACGACTCCGCCAACGAGTCCACGATCTTGAAAAGATTCAACGACTCCGAAAACGAGTCCGCGATCTTGAGTTACAACGGGAGATGCGCAAGGCGGAAACCGAGTCGAGCACCGTCGTCTGGGACGAAGGTGGCGATGGAGAGCAGCAGCCGTTTAGCCATCCTCCACCTTGGTTCTTAGAACCAATATATCCAGAAAGTGTGTCGGGAGACAACCCTGTCTTTGATGAAGACGAAATCGACAATGATGAAGATGAGTGTTTATTTGCGGATCCTTCCGGTGGTGATTTTAGCTGGGATTCGCCACCCGTGTTTGATAACTACGGCGATGAGGAAGAATTTCATACAATGGTTCTAGATGGTGCGGCGACTGCTATCGGGTCTCATATTCCGTCTGTGGTAATCTCTTCGGTGGTGGCTACTAGTGGTGAGGAGGCAACTGGTGGTGTAACTGGAATTACTGGTGGTGATCCGGTGGTTACTAGGGGTGTGGAATGGGTTTTGGAATGTCCGATCAATTTGTCGCAAAATATGGGATATGGCATGAAGTCAAATTTTCAAATTGATGAGAAGAGGAAGGTTGTTAAAATTATGGGTACACTTACCGATAATAATGCTAATAATTTTAATATTATAGATTGCATAAAATATTCTCCTTTAAATCCTACGAATGTGGGAATTCAATTTAGATATGATTATCAATTTGATGGAAAATGCTTCATTGCTACTAATAAACTTTCTCATAATTTTGATGGCTATACAAGTAAAGAGCCATTAATTTCGAAAATCCAATTTGGGTCCAATCCAATGCATAGTAATAAAAAAGAAGTCCAAGTAGCTAATCGTTTTGACATTCTCAATACTCGAGGACGAGTCTTTTTCGAAGCCGAGGAGAATGAGGTGGAGAAGCTTGGGAACCCGATAGACCCACGTGGTACAAATTTAGATCCGGGTGAGACGACCCATGAGGTTGAGGTGTTTGGGCGGGTCATGGTGTCAACAGATAAGGAGCGGGTTGATGTTCCTTTTGATCCAGGCGGGTATGGTCCGAAGGCAAAACTCGAGGACGAGTTTTTCGAAGATAGGGAGTATGATGCAGGAGCATCTTCTTATTTAAAATTTGATTTTTATTATCTTTTAATATTTTGTGTTTATCTTGTTTCCAAGTTTATCTCATTTTATTTTAGTATAAGTTAGGGTTTAAGGTTATGCATTATTTAGTTTTGATTGATTATGAATTAATAAGAACTTTGTTCTTGGAACCTTTGGTTCAATTATCGTCTTTGATTATCATAAAGTGTCTCGAGCTATTGATCGCTTTCGAAATTGCATCAGGTTCATTTGATTCTGAATTAAAAAAATGTTATCTTAATTGCGGATTGTTTATGTTGGATTTTGATTGTTAATCATTTAGATTATATTTTGTTTTTTTCATTTTTGTTGACTTTTTCTAGTTTTGACTTACAGTTAGCTGTGCTTGTAGTTTTTGAATTTAACCCTAGAATATGATCTAATGAGTAATGAAATATGTTACTTTTTATATTAAAGATTTCATCTTTGATTAATCTTGGATTAGTTGTGATTGATCACTGATATTGGTACTGCAATATGCTAATTTTTTAATTAAAGAATTTATCTTTGGGTCATTTTGTATAAGGTTTGCGGTTGTTGGTTCTTTTGATTTTGAATATTTATATAATTTTTAAATAAAAATGCTATCTTGAATGATGGTTGTTGATGTTGGTCTTTGATCATTACTCATATTCTGTGTTTTCATTTTTTTATTGTTGACTTTTCTTGTTTTGACTTAGAGTTGGGTGTGCTTGTAAGTTGTAACTGTTGGCTTTAACCGTAGACCCTGCAAACATTCATGGCATTCTTTTCCACAAGTTAGCATCAGAATCTTGACTGTGTACCGATTGTTGACCGTTTGACTTTTAAGATCAAAGTTGCTTGATCTTATATTGCATTCATTCCTTAGATGGTCATATGAATCTTTATTAATATAGTCAACATGTTGGTTTAATTATGATGTAGACGATCTAAAAAAGATTCTTGCGCGTATGATCAATTTAGAAGCAAAGGATCAAAGATTATTATTTAGAGGGAAAGAAAAGGCCGATGATGAACGCCTAGATATGGCTGGTGTAAAGGACATGTCAAAAGTCATATTATTGGAAGATCCTGCTAGCAAAGAGAGAAAGCTTATCGGCAAGAACAATGCTAATGTACAAGCCTTTGACTCGGTTATGAAAGTTAGAACCGAAGTGGATGAGCTCTCACACAAGGTTCGTCATTCGTGTGGCTTACATCACTTTAAACTAACACGAACGAGGCATGTTCGTGTTCGTATAACTTTAACTGAACAAACGATCAAACACGAATAGTTGAACGAACGAGGTTTTCTTGTTTCGTTCATTCGTTAAAAAAATGTACGTGTTCATGTTCGTTTGTTAATAGTATAAATAAACTGTTCGTGAATGTAAACGAACACAAACGTACATAAAAGAGCGAACATAGTTGTACACAAGAACGGTATAATCGAACATAACCGAGCAAACGCCAATTAAAATAAAACATGAACATCAGTATGTAGGAGAGTAGGACCTAAAAAATAATAAAACTTGACTAAATTGTAACGGGCTTGAAAAAATTAAATGAACATGAAAACGAATGAACTTAAACAAACGTAAATGAACACACATATTTTAAACGTAAACGAATGAACATAAACGAACACAAATAAATGACTTTAAATGAATGAACATAAACAAACGCTCACGAACATAAATGAATAGACGAGACATGCGTTAATGTTCGTTTAACTAAATGAGCAAAAAGTTTTGTTCATGTTTGTTCATTTATTAAATAAATGAACTTCCCGCCAAACGGTTCACGGACCGTTCAACAAACTAATTTTATTAATATGCAACCATTTTGGATCCAGATTCCTATTTCGGCTAACCATCTTTGTTTTGACCAAACCCTCAAACCGGTCAAAAAGTCAACTTTTTCAAGGCTTGACTATTTGTGCTTTTATAGGTTGCAGCCATGGAGACATCTGTTAAAAGCGGGGTCAAGGTTATGGAGAAGGAAGTTGAAGTCTTGACTGAGTTACTCATGAAGGAGTTGCTCAAACTGGATAGGATTGAGGCTGAAGGAGAAGCAAGAACTCAGAGGCGAATCGAGGTTGACTCTGACTATATAAAAGTCAAACATACTACTTTCTTATGTTGAAAGTTAAATTCTTTACAAAATCTTATGATGTTTTTTCACAGGTGCATCGCGTACAAGGCTTTGCCGACATTCTTGACGGTCTAAAGTTGACCATGAATACAAACCGGTTTGACAAACGCAGCGTGTCTACGGTTTCAGTAATGACAAAATGGGAAACATTTGATTCTGGAGTTGGGAGCCTAAATGCACCTAACCATGTACAAAATTCGACTAAAATAACTAAAGACTGGGAGCGGTTTGAATGAATGGTAAACGTGTTTTGCTTATAGTCACATGGTTATTGTAGGAAGATGTACAAAGTGTTAAAGTGAATAAAGGTTGGGACTTGATAGACAAAAGAAGGTGTGGATTTGATTGTGTGGTAAACCACTCTTTATCTGTTCATCTGGTAGAGTTCAAGAAAGATTTTTTTTTTTTTTTTTATCATACTTTGTGAATGTCTGTTGTGGTATACAGTTTGAATAAAGTATTTGATTAATAAAAAGTTTTGCAGGATTTATTAATATTTTCATCTAGCATGATACTGTTAACAACAAATTGAGAAAATAAACTGAATATATGAAAATATGAACTCAAAACTGACATGAGTCATCTTAAAAACAAAACCAAAATGAAAGGACAGTTTGCAGAAAGCCAAAACTAAACGAATATACCGGAAAGGAAATCAATCAAGGATTGGGCGATACGAGAGTCTCAACATATCAAAACACATAATCCACCATTCACCTTTAGCATCCAACGTATAAGCTCTCACCGTAAAATAAAGGCACTGGCCACACAAAGTAGCCGAAGACCAAACGCAAGGCTCTAGACGAGCAAACAAAAATCCAACGGGTCTCCACGAGTCCAACCTGTGTGAATAAATATAAGCCCCAAAGATATTAGCCACAATCACACATACAAGTTTGTAATCATTAGACGAGTCCATATAGAAACCGACAGCATTGAGAGAAAAAGCCTTGGAAAAATATAAAGTCGGGCCTGGTGACAACTTCTTGTAGGCACGCGTCAATGGATTCCAAAACACTAGCTGATTAGACTCCGTTGAACATAAACATACCAATCCATGCAAAGTTGCTAAAATAAATATCGAGTTACGGGTGGGGTTAGGGTCAGGGACATAGTTGTTGAGGGGAATGATGCGGAGTTGGTCGTCGAATAGGACGAGTTTATAGTCGTTGATGGTTCCGTGGCGCCTGAGGTGCATCCGGGCAAATGCGGGTGTGGATAAGAACGATTTCCATTGTTTGCAAACGCACATGCAACGACCTACGTCGGACTTAGCAGGAAGTCTGGTTAGTATCTCGGATTCTATCAAACTAAACGGAAGCTGTTGTACGTGGGGTTTCATCTGCATCTTCTTGTGGGGTTTCATGGACATGCTCTCCATCGTGATTTAAGGTTTCGTCCAATGACAAATTGTGCAAATAAGGAGGTATTTTTTATTTTACATCCACTACACGTACCCTTTGTGTTTATCTAATAAGTTCAGGATTGCTTATTTTAAGGTTTTTACCCCACTTTGCCCATGTGTACTCAATGAAGCTCCTATGCATGGACTTTTTCTTGTCACATTGTGTCACGTTATTACAGGGGCGTTTTACAATAAAATGGTGGAGGGAATGATGTCTTTCAAATCATCCTTACTTCTCTGCTTCCGGCCTTTTGTGGGAAGCGCCCCTGACATCAAAACACCCCAAGGCGCCCCGACATCAAAACACCCCGACATAAATTAATAATTTATTATTTTTTTTCTCTTTTGTCTTGTTATATAGTAAATGGTGATTGAGAGATATGTGATATATTATATGGTATGGATCAAAAGTGAGTCCCTATATTTAGGTTTTTTTTACTTTAGTTGCCGTATAACTCATCCATATAATAGGGAATGGATTGGAGATGTGATTTTGATGGTTTTCTTAAAATTTACCATAAATTATATGAGTTTGACAATTTTAGATAATGAATTAAGAATGCTCTAAGGAGGCAAAAATAAGAAATCCCAAACACCCCTTGATATTAGTGTCGATGCAAGTAATAAATAAACTGAATCAATTGGGTATTCGGGAAAAAATATCAGGCCAATCTCAGAATTTTTTTTCCTGCCTTGCCACTTTATAATTTTATTTTTATATTGTTTTTATTTATTTTATTATAACTTGGGCTTTATTAACATATGTTTGCAATTTAGTACCGGTACCATTGATAAATACCAAATTTGTGTCGGTTTGACGCCCACAAAACGTGTTTTTTTTGTTACTGTCTAATTTGTGTTGGTTCGCCGTTGCAACACACACACTTTTTTGTGGTTTTAAATATGTTAACTTGTTGTATATGGGTGTTGACGATATATTTTATTCTAATGGTGTGACCCAATATCGACTAAATTCGCATCGACATGACAATGTGCAAGATTTTTTAATTACCGTTGATACCGACTAAAATCGCGTTGCACATTTCAATGTGTTAACCCGCAAACTGTCAACCCGTCAACCCAACACAATTGGCACCCCTAAGTGATACCATACTAAAAAAAATAAATTTAGTAGACGCCCTGAATTGTATTCACACTCGCAGAGATTATGATAAAAAAACATATTTAAAACGACGTGTAGTCAGATTTCTATTTCAGCTAACCATCTTTGTTTTGACCAAACCCTCAAACAGGTCAAAAGGTCAACTTTTTCAACCGCTTGTGCGGGCCCCGTCAATTCCTTTGAGTTTCATTCTTGCGAACGTACTCCCCAGGCGGGATACTTAACGCGTTAGCTACAGCACTGCACGGGTCGATACGCACAGCGCCTAGTATCCATCGTTTACGGCTAGGACTAAGACTTTTTCAAAGCTTGTGTTTTTCTGCTTTTTTAAGTTGCAACTACTGAGTCAACTATTAAAAATGGGATCAAGGTTTATGGAGAAGGAAGTTGAAGCTTTGACTGAGCTACTCACGAAGAGTTGTTAAAATTAGTTGGGATTCAGGCTAAGGGAGAAGGAAAAAGTCAAAAGAGAATTGAGGTTAATCAGATTAACTTAATCTTTACATATAACATTTGACTTCATTTTTCTGAAAGAATTATTTTTCTAATTCAAAATGATAAGCCAATTTTCCTCATCTAAAAGAAAATATATCATTTGACTTCACTTTTCTGAAAGAATTCTTTTTCTAATCCAAAATGATAAGTCAATTTTCCTCGTCTAAAAGAAAATACTGATAGTGTGTTGTAACCAAGTTTGGATCGTTGAAATCAGCCACCTTCACCCACCCACCATCACCTGCATTGAGGCTCCACGGACTCCCCTACTTCGAATACATAGTTACTTTATACGACACACACATATGGACGCATCCATTGAGAACGACGCATTGTTCGGAACAAGAGGACATTGTATTTTCATAAAAGTTTTCGTCTTCACATTAAAACACATAATCCACCATTCACCTTCAAGATTCAACGTATAAGCTCTCGTAGTGAAATAAAGGCATTGGATATGACTATGTAATTGTGCTCGCTATGATTAATTCACCATGGTTTCACCATTATATCCAATTTTTTGAAGGGGAACGCTATCAAGATTTTATGAAGGTTTCCAGGCTATTGTATCTCAACACTATCAAGAATTTATGATTAATGTGTCACAAGAGTTTATTTTGATGTATCATCCTACATAGTTGCTTACTTGATAGTGTCATATAATATAGTTGTCGTTCTTAAAGATACCATTTTACTGGTGATTCTAACTAGGGCGACCATATATAATTATACAATCTTTACACCATGATCATCTTCATCACAAATAGCACTTACCGACTAATTTTAACAATTAAGATATATCAATGCCTCAGCCTGATGTTGCTTCCTTAGCATAAAGGAGAAGGAGAAACTTGGCCCTAGAGTGTAAGAAAAGATGAATTGCCATGGTTAGTTCCATGCAAGTGGAGTGATCCCAAATGAGGGAGTGTCCCCTCTATTTATAAGGGAGGAAACTCGTACCGTAGTGGGCTTTATTGGTTTTGATCCAATATGTTACCTACGTTAAATATGCAAGTTCATTTTTCTTGATCGGTTTTGTTTATCAATTATTACCTAAAACATGGTTTTTGTTCGAAGTAGAAGTGCACTTATAATCATAAAACAATGGTTTTTGCTTGCTTGTATGATTATTGATTTAAATCTTGTGACAAATTGGAAGTTCTTTTTTTATTTTGTACTTTTTATTTTTTATGCTTTTTTGGGGGGGATGAGATGGAAATATTTTCAGTTTTGTGCTTTCGTGCAACAAAAGTTGATTTTCTTTATATGGCATTTGTTGCTACAACAAAGATAAGACCAATGATAGTAAATGGATTGGTTAGGCTAAGAGACTTCAAGGGTTCAGGTTAGCCTAACGCAGGTCGTGGTGTCCCTCGATGTTTGCAAAACGTAGAAGGAGGTTCACTAGTTGTTTGTTGTTATAGCTCACCGAGGATCAAGAACCGTGATGTTTGGAATCGGTTTTAGAATGATGTTCTTGGTGAAGCTATGAAGTTATTGAAGTAAGAAAGAAATAAGCTAAGAGCATATTTCTCAAGGAAGAAGAGAAGATTAGGGAGATTGTGTTATCTGCTCAAATCTGTTGTGTTTGTGTTTAAGGCTAAGTTATCTATTTATATGAAGAAGATATAAGCCTTTTAGTTCAGTTAACTAAACTAGTTAGCCTCTTGTTTGCATAGAGAGTCGACCTTTATGAGCGGGAAGGCTTGGACCGCTGGTCCATAGCTTAAAATAATAATACTTTATCTGAGTATGTACTTTGGTTAGAGGAGAACAGTGATTTGACATCGTACTGTAGCACGTGGGTACTTGTTTACATAAGTTTGGGCGGGAAACGAAGCTTTTAACCTTTTAACCCTTTTAGCGTTAACGTGTTTCAGCCATTTTATTATTTCCTTGGGCTACCCCCGTCATCAGCCCCACAAGTCAGAGGTTTTTGAGGAGTATGTTCAAGGGCTTCTGACTTTTGCACACGTTTTGTTTATTGCTTAAAGGCTTTAAGGCTTGAAGGCTCCGAAGCTTTGTTCAGTTTTGGTTATTTTTTGAATTGTTGATGTGACAGTTGATATGATTGTAACTGTCAGATTGCAGTTTCCAATAACTGCTTTTCATCTATTAACTAAATAACTATTCACTTTCTTCCAGATTTGTTTAACACTTTCCACCATTAACACTTTCAAGTTTCCTTCGATCCATTACCAGGTTAGTCTCGATCCTTCATCTTTCTTTCGAAATTATGGTTGCCAAAAAGTATCTTCCGATTAGTTTTTCCCGATTGACCAAAGAGGAGGTCGAATCGTTTTGTATTGAATGGGGGATAGGGTTAAAATACAAGCCGATTGCTCCGCCGGTCGACTCTTCCATCGATCGTTGTCCGGCGGGTTTTATCGCTATATATTGCCGTCATTTCGAGTTTTCTAACCTCCGACACCTTTTTTCGGTTTTTGTTCTTAATGTTTTGGAGTATTATCGTATATCCTTTGGCCAATTCCATCCGTTAGGGCTCGCTAGGGTTTTGCATTTTGAAGTTTTGTGCAGAGCCCTAGGTTATAACCTTTCGCTGTTGAACTTTCGCCGTTTCTTTCGCTTAGCGAAAAATGGTGATTGGTACACGTTCGAGCATACCAAGGTTGATGTATGTTTGGTTTCTTCGGCGGTTACGACCCTCGGTTCTTGGAAGGACCGGTTTTTCTTTGTTTCTGATTCTATTCTTCCGTTTAAACCTGTCTGGAGACAACCAGAAGCCGTTTTAAATGAACCGGAGCCGGCCGAGTCTGAGTTGAACGAGGCTTTTTTGAAATCCATTAGAACATGTCCTCACGTTTTCGCCCTCTCCCCGAACATCTTCTTGTGTTATTAGGAATTAGCAAACTTTGGGATAAGCCTAATCGGGATCTTGTGCTTATGAGGGATAATAAGGGTATGCGTTTGTTTATTTCGCACTTGGTTTACCTTGTTGATTTTTTGTTGATGGATTTCTTTTGTGTTTGCAGTCATGTATGCTTTGGACTTCTTAAAGAGTGATGATACTTTCGACGTTGCTTTTACTGATGTTGCAGCTGTTGTCGGGGAGGATTCGGTTGTCCGAGGGAAAGAGGGTCGATTTGAGGATGCTGCGTATGCTGGGGTTGCAAATGTTAAAGGGTTCACCAAGACCACCGTTCCAAAATCTTCCACTCGTCGTTCTACACGACGTTTCTTGAAATTTGTTGCTACCTCATCCTCTCATGAGCCAGTTGAGGTTAGCGATGACATACAAGCCTCTGAGGACCAGGGTCCAACTATGGAGGTTGAGAAGGAACAGGGGTTGGTGGTTTCTAAGAAGAAGAAGCCGACTGGTAAGAAGGTTGAGATGCCAGTCGTTCAAGGGTTGGATGGTAATGCCGTTTATGTGTCCGAATGTAGTGTCAGGGTTGGGGATACTTTCAAGGATCCTGAAGTTTGTGCCGATGCTTTAGCCCATTTTTCTTCTCCGGGGGTTCGTGATACTATCTCCAAGATGGAAGGTGACTCCTTGTTGTCCCGGTTGATATTGAACTATTCCAACGTTTCTGCCCTTTTGGCAGAAGGTGTCACCCGTTTTAGGAAAGGTATGGAGGAGTATGAGGAGTTTATGAACACGAAGGAGAAGATGAAGGCCTCTATGGCAGCCATGAAGAAAGATGTTGATGGTTTTTCTGAGAAGGAGAAGATGTATGTGAAGCGAATTGACGAGTTGTCTCGTGGTCACGAGATTGAGATGGCAGGGTTGAAGAAAGCCATGGAGGCTGATAGGGCCAAATTGAGTGCTGACCGTGAAGCTTTTGAGATGCAGAAGAGAGCCTTCGAGATGGAGAAGGAACGCTTGAAAGCTTCGGTTACTCAGACTTCTGAAGATAACAAGTGGTTGATCGAGCATGGGTTTCAGCAGGTTGTGTCCTACTTGCTTCATTCTAAGGAGTTTAACTCGGTGCTGGGTGACGTTTATACGAAGCTGCTAGGCCATGGAAAGCACTTAGGTTTTATTACAGGCTTCCATCATCACGAAACCGGTCAGCCTATGGAACAATCTCCTTTATTCAATCTTGAAGTCTACAAGCTTTTCACCGGTTCAGTTCATGCGATGGAAATGCTTACTTACCCCTATGTGGGTGCAGTTTCATCATGCTATGGTAAACCACTTTCAGTTTTGCAGGGTTTGAAGCCGGCTGACCTTGATGAGAAGGTTGCCAAAGAGGTGATTGAGTCCCTGTCGAAAAAACGTTCCCTTTCTGGCGATAGTGAAGAGACTTTATCTGGGGGAAGCGACGGGTCTCATGTGGCAAGCCTTGAAGGCTCGGCTGTTGCTGATGTTGTCCCACAAGTCAAGAAATCCAAGAAGGCTAAGGGTGGTAAGGCTAGTACCTCAAAGCCTGTTTATGATGTTTAAATACTTTATTCGTAGCTTTCTTAGCACTTTTTTAAAACAATGTTATGTAATCTTGAACAATGTAGGTTCGGCATGGAACTCTTAAAGTTTCTGCCTTGTGGTTGTGTTTGGCCTTTACGGCCCTTGAACATTTTCTTGGGAATCCATGTGGTTTCCTTGTTTTAGCATTAATTGGCTTATTATGTATGGATGCTATTAGCTTATGGCTTTAGAATGGCCTTGTTTGTGAACTTATGATGTTCTATGTATTTGTGTGTTGATTACTTGTCTTGTTAGTTTTATGTGATTTTAGCTAAATTTCCTTAAGAAGTTTTAGTGTTGCAGTCACTTTTGGCTTCAAGGCTTCATTAGGTAAAAAGCACATGTTGGCTATCCTTTATATCACTACTTAGTGTATGTTTTTTATTTTCGTAAACTTTTTTGAAGTTTAAGGAACGAATTGGTGTAGGCTGTTCAGACCTGTCTATGAGACAAGTTTTAGTTGAAAAACTTTCTAAGTCTCATGGAGTCGGATTGATATAGGTACTCACCCCTTATATAGGTCTATTTAACCCTTGAACCTATTGAGCGATGTGGCCTGGGAGCTCATCCCCTTACATGGCCCTTGCCATTGAGTTTCTTGCTAGATTTTCAACCTGATTATAGGATAGTAAAGACAAGTTATGACAAAAAGTTTATCATTCATTCAAGAGGTTGTTGTTTCACAAAAAGGAGAATTGTACATCTCTTGAAATATATTTTTACATTTTGACTAGGCATGGAACCTTTTAAGGGTTCTGTCGTTCCAGTGTCTTGGAAGCTTTTTGCCTTCTGCGTCGGCCAGCTTGTAGGATCCACCCATGTGGGCTTCGAGGATTGTGTATGGTCCTTCCCACTTTGGGCCAAGCTTTCCTTGATTTTCTTTTTTGCTGGCCTCGTTGTTTCGGGGTACTAGGTCTCCAGGCTTGAAGCGTTCATGCTTCACTCTTGCATTGTAATAAGCTTCCATCTTTTGCTTGTATTTGGCCTCTTGAATGGCAGCTTGATCACGAATTTCCTCGAGGAGTTGCAAATTCAACATGGTCTCGTTGTTGTTTGATTCGAGGTCCATGTTGAGTGTTCTTTGAGTCACAACTCCGACTTCGGCCGGGATTACAGCTTCCGACCCGAACACTAGGCTGTAAGGTGTTCGTTTGTGGCTTGTTTTTTCGGTTGTTCTTATTGCCCAAAGAACGTTTGGGAGTTCTTCAAGCCAGTTGCTGTCGTGCCTTCCCAACCTTGTTTTGATTCCTTCAACGATGGTTCTGTTCGTCCTTTCAACTTGGCCATTGGATTGTGGGTATGCGACTGAGCTGAAGACTTGAGTGATCCTGAATTCTTTGCACCACGTGCTAAAAGGCTTCTCAGCAAAGTGTTTTCCATTATCCGTGACCAACACTTCTGGCAGCCCATAACAGCAAATGATGGTTTCCCATACGAAGTCGATGACTTGTTTGCCTGTTATTTTTGCAAGTGGTTTGACTTCAGGCCACTTGGTAAAGTAGTCGACGGCTACTAGCAAAAATTTTACCCCACCCTTGGCCGGTGGGAATGGACCGAAAATATCCATTCCCCATTTGTGAAATGGCCAAGCTGAGGAGATGAGGACTAGATCGTGTTTAGGGCTTTTGGGAACCGGTGCATGAATTTGACAAGCTTCAAACTTCTTGAGTTGTTCTGTTGCATCTCGGTGCATGGTGGGCCAAAAGTATCCGAGGTTCATTAATTTTGCAACCACTGTTCTTGGCCCGAAATGAGCTCCACATATACCCTCATGAACCTCTTTGATCAGATATTGACTTTGTTCGGGGCCCACACATCTCAATAGTGGTGCAAGGTAAGCCTTTTTATAGAGCGTTTCTCCTTGCAACACATACTGCCTGGATTTGATTCGAACCCTTTCAGCCTCTGTCTGGTCCAAAGGTAACTCACCATTCTTGAGGAACCTTTCTATGGGAGTCATACAATTGGGACCTTCTTTAGTGATTACATCTTGAACCTCCAATTGAATCGAAGGAGTTTGCAGCACTTTCACCAGTACTTTCTTGGCGAGGTGTGCAAAAGTGAGGGATGCTAGTTTGCTCAGGGCATCGGCTATCTTGTTTTGTGATCTTGGGACTTGTTTGATGGTGCATTCTTGAAACGTGGTCATCAACCCTTTTGCCTTTTCACGGTATTTCTTCATGTTGGGCTCTTTGGCTATATAGCTGTCATTGACTTGACTTGAAACAAGCAACGAGTCTGTGAATACTTGCAACTTTTGGATCTTCATTTCTTTGGCAATCTTCAGACCAGCGATCAATGCTTTGTATTCAGCTTCGTTGTTGGTGGTCTGAAATTCAAGTCGAAGAGCATATGTGAATTCTAACCCTTCAGGGTTGATTAAAACAAGCCCTGCTCCTGACCCTTCGATGCTGGAAGCTCCATCGGTAAAAAGCTTCTAGGCTTCAGGGTCAGAAGGTTCAGTGGCAGTTGTATGTATTTCAGGAATGACTTGCTTTGGAATTTCTACAATAAAGTCTGCCAAGACTTGGGCTTTGATAGCTTTTCTTGGAACATAGGTAATGTTATGTTCACCTAGTTCCACACCCCATTTGGCCAATCGGCCTGAATTTTCCGGCTTTTCAAGCACACTTTTGATGGGTTGGTCAGTGACCACTTGTATAGGGTGTGCTTAAAAGTACATTCGAAGCCTTTTGGCTGTTTGAATTAAGGCCAGAGCAAGTTTTTCCAGAGGAGGATATTTGACCTCTACCAGTTTTAGTGTTTTACTAAAGAAATAAACGAGTACCTGAACTTTGTCTCGTTTGATGGTTAGAACCGCGCTTAATGCTTCTTCAGCAACTGAGAGATAGACAGAGATCAATTCTCCCGTTTCAGGGGCTGCAATAGCTGGAAGTGAAGCCAAGTGTTGCTTCATTTGGTTGAAGGCTTCTTCTACTTCTTCCGTCCACCTGAAATCTTTCTTGTCGGTGCAACCCTTTAGTGTTTTGAAAAAGGGTAGGGACTTCTCGGCAAGCTTGGAGGTAAAACGCTTCAAGGCTGCAAGCCTTCCATTCAGACTATCCACTTCTTTTTTGCTTTATGGAGATTTGGTTTCGAGAACAGCCCTGACTTTGTTAGGATTAGCTTTTATACTTTGTTTTCCCACAATGTGTCACAAGAACTTTCCTTCTTCGAACCCGAATGAGCACTTTCCCGGGTTAAGCTTCATGTTGATTTTTCTCAAGTTTTGGAAGGTTTCTTGTATGTCCTCGAGCATTTGATGCTCGGTTTTGCTCTTGATTACTAGATCGTCAACATAAGCTTCCAAGTTTCTGCTAATTTGGCTAGCAAATGCTTTATCGATTAAACGTTGGTAGGTTGCACCGGCGTTTCGTAGGCCGAAGGGCATCTTTTGGTAACAGAAAATACCCTTATCCGTGTGGAAAGCAGTTTTCTCCTCGTCTTCCACTTTCATGAGGATCTGACGGTAACCTTTGTAAGCGTCAAGAAACACTTAAAAGGATGGCCGGTTAGAGAGTCAACTTTGAGGTCCATCTCGGGTAAGGGATAGCAATCCTTTGGACATGCTTTGTTTAAGTCTTTGAAGTCGATGCACATCCTCCAAGACTTGTCAGGCTTTCGAACCATGACCGGATTAGCCACCCAAGATTGATACTTGACCTCACGTAGGATCCCGGCTTGTACAAGCTTTTCAACCTCTTGGCATGCTGCCAGGCTTCTTTCTGGAGCCAGGCTCCATTTCTTTTGGACAACAGGCTTAACATCGGGAGGTATTTTCAGCTCATGTTCTGCGATGCTTCGAGGGATGCCTGTCATGTCTTCCGGGCACCAAGCAAAAACGTCGTTGTAGTTCATCAACAGCTTTTCAAGGTGTGAAAGTGTTTCTTTGGAGAGACTTGTGTTTACCCGTACCTTTTGTTCAGGGTACTTAGGGTTTATGATTAAGCCTTGTTCTTCGTCTTTTCTTTTAGAGCTTTCCCCTTCAACCGCGTAAACCTCTTGGGTAGGTTGAAGGGTTGCAATTCCCATGTCGGTGGGAAACTTCACAGCACCTTGACCAACAGAGACAACCATGTTGAATGCACATTGCCCAGGCCTTCCTATGATTACATCATAGCTGGAAGGTGTGTTGATAACTACAAAAGTAAGTGGTTTGGTTTTCTTCATCCTGCCTTCACTAAAACAGACATCAAGGGTTAGCTGGCCTAAAGGTTTCAAGGGTACGTCGGCGATACCTTTTATAGATGACTCTGAGGGTTGAAGCCTTGAACGTTCTTCCTTGTTCAACCGGTTGAAGAATCTTTCATACATGATCTCTGTGGCCGCCCCTGTGTCGATGTAGGCTTTGCTTGTTTGGAGTGTTCCCACGTTTGCTTCCACCGTTAGAGGATTTGAGAGTAAGTTACCTTGAGGCGGTGGGAAGCAGATGCATTGAAGCTCCCAAGCTTCCAAGCGTTGTCGTTTGTGGGGAATACCTTGGTCTATATTCACCATATTTACTTCTTTGCTTTTTCTTTCAGCCATCTTGTCTTTGACCCCTTTCACCAAATTAGCCAATTCTCCAGACTTAACGGCTTCCTCAATTCTTCTCTTGAGTTGAAAACAATCGTTTGTGTGATGACCTTTTTCATCGTGAAACTCACATAACTGAGTGGAGTTTTCGTTCTTGTTGCTCTCGGGCAAGGGTCGAGGAGGTCAGAAGTTGTGTTTTACTTCTTCGGTAGCAAGGATCTCCTGAGGGGTTTTGGTTAAGGCTTGAAGTTCACAGTCTTTTCCCTGCTTGGAGGGTGCCGACCTTCAGGCCTTCGTTGATCTGAGCTTCTTGGATATTTATCATAGGGATTGTAGTTTCCTCTCTTTCGGTTGGGGCTGTTGCCTCGCCAACTAGGAGCTCTTTTTCGTTGCTCTTTAAAATCAACGGCCTCCTTGCCTCGAATATGTGCCTCGGCTCGTTCAAGAGCTTCTTCAAGGGTTTTAGGCAGGCACTTGTTAAAGTCCCTTATGAGGTGCTTGGAGGTGATGGCGTTCATGAAGCCTGCCACCCTCATTTTTTCGTCAGCTCCCACATACTGTAACCCTTCTTTCTTGTACCTTTCGATGAAGTCTCGAAGGTTTTCATCATCTTTTTGTTTTATCTGAAAAATGACCGTGGCGTCCTTGACGAACCTTCTTTGTTGTGAGAAGTGGGCTAAGAAGCCTTTGCTCAGATCGTCGAAGCTTCGAACGCTTTGTGCAGGAAGGTCGTTGAACCATATTCTTGCCGATCCGACTAACGTTTGCATGAACATCAAGCAACATTCAGCATGGGACCATTTTTCAATTCTGGCTGCCCCAGTGAAGACTTGGAGGTGGTCTTCAGGATCTTCAGTCCCATCATACGTTTTTATATGGGGTGGCATCTTGATTTTTGTTTGGAAATCATAATCGGCGATTTTTTGAGAGAAACATGATAAGTTACCGGGCTTGTAAGGCTTTGCAAGATCTTCATCTAGCCTCACAGCAGGATTATGACTTGTTGTCCCTTGGTGAGTACCCAGCGCTTGGTTGATGAGCTGGGTCCAAGGGAAGTGTGCCATCATTTGAGCCATCATCTGAGGCATGAGGTTAAAGCCTTGAAGGCTTTCGGGTGTTGCTGTTGTTTGGTTTGCTCCCATGGAAGTGCCCATCGCTGCACTTCGAGCCAAGGGCAAGACCGACATGGCCTGCTCCCACGTAGTGGCTGTAGGAGGAGCACTTGAAACTGGTGACCACCATATTTGGTCGAGAGTGGTCTCGTGTCCAAGGGGTTGTGAGGTGAACAAAGGTAAAGCCGTTGGGCTTGATCTCCCGTAGGTGTAGGAAGATGGATTAAAGGGTTGACAGGTTACACTTGGACCAACTTCAAAAAGGGAAACAGCCGGACGTGAGCTGGTTGGAGGGGAAGGTGGACGTCCGAGCGACAATGAGGGCTCTGATTCGTCATAATCTAGCCTTATTCTTATCCCCTTTTCTCTTTCTTGGCTCACGTGTTGGTTAAGGAGATGTCTTAATTGCAAGAAATTCCGTGATACCCCTTCTAGCGTCAAGTCGACGCGTTCCGGGGTGTTTATGACTCCTGCATGGGGAGAAGGAACTCCAGATCGTGAAGGGGTTGGAGTTCGAAAAGGTGAAAAATCGAGGAACAAAGGTCCCGTCGAAGTTCCTCCCGGAGTGGAAAATATCGAGGCAGTTGCCGAAGTTTCTTGGCCGGCACTCGGTGTCGGTGTTCTTGACACTTGATTAACTTCTCCAGGAGATCCACCTTCTGACATGGTGATGGAGTTACACTACTGGTCTTTAAAGTAAGCGGCGTAGCCCAACGGTGGGCGCCAACTTGTTGCTACAACAAAGATAAGACCAATGATAGTGAATGGACTGGTTAGGCTAAGAGGCTTCAAGGGTTCATGTTAGCCTAACGCAGGTCGTGGTGTCCCTCTACGTTTGCAAAACGTAGAAGGAGGTTCACTAGTTAGTTGTTTGTTGGTATAGCTCACCGAGGATCAAGAACCGTGATGGTTGGAATCTGTTTTAGAATGATGTTCTTGGTGAAGCTATGAAGTTATTGAAGTAAGAAAGAAATAAGCTAAGAGCATATTTCTCAAGGAAGAAGAGAAGATTTGGGAGATGGTGTTATCTGCCCAAATCTGTTGTGTTTGTGTTTAAGGCTAAGTTATGTATTTATATGAAGAAGATATAAGCCTTTTAGTTCAGTTAACTAAACTAGTTAGCCTCTTGTTTGCATAGAGAGTTAACCTTTATGGGCGGGAAGGCTTGGACCGTTGGTCCATAGCTTAAAATAATAATACTTTATCTGAGTATGTACTTTGGTCAGAGGAGAACAGTGATTTGACATCGTACTGTAGCACGCGGGTACTTGTTTACATAAGTTTGGGCGGGAAACGAAGCTTTTAACCTGTTAACCCTTTTAGCGATAACGTGTCACACCCCGACCAAAGGCGGCGGAACATGCCGGGGTGCAACGATTGCTCATAAGCGCATGACACTATTTAAAGCGACAATGTTTAACAAACTCATTTCATTTCACAACATCGAAAATGTCACATAACCAAATATTCATAACTCAAATACAACAAAATATAGCAAATCAAATATTGTTCATTTTTGCTAATATCCTAACGGTATTTGTGACGTTTTCTTCACCGAACTCCATAATCAACCTAGATGCAAACCTGTAACATTTCATAAAATAAAGTTTATCAACACAAAGGTTGGTGAGCAATTCATAAGTTTGAACAATAGATATATAGTATGAAAAGCCACAAAACTAGTATACAAAACCATAAATAATAGCTATAAACTTGGATAAATAGTTATCGCTAACAAGTTAGCGACACCCAACTATAAGGGGTTGCCAAATAGTTTAGGATACCTTTGTCATTTACGATATGTTTCAAAAATTGAACTTCCTTGAGCCAAAATTCACATTTGAGAATTTGGCATAGAGTTGTTCGTTTCTAAGGAGCTCGAGAATGGAACGCAAATGATGTTCATGTTCGGCTTTGGATTTAAAGAAATAAGGATGACATCAATAAAGACAATAACAAATTTATCAAGGAATGGTTTACAAACGCGGTTCATGAGGTCCATAAACACCGCGGGTGCATTTGTTAACCCGAAGGGCATAACTAAAAATTCGAAATGTCCATATCGAGTACGAAAAGCGGTTTTTGGAATGTCTTCTTCGCGAACACGCAATTGATGATAACCCGATCGAAGATCAATTTTGGAGAAACAAGTTGCGCCTTGAAGTTGGTCGAATAAGTCGTCGATACGTGGCAATGGATAACGATTTTTAATGGTAAGTTTGTTGAGTTCTCGATAATCGATGCACATACGAAACGAACCATCCTTCTTTTTCACGAAGAGAACAGGAGCGCCCCAAGGAGAAGAGCTTGGACGAATGAAGCCTTTATCGGAAAGTTCTTCGAGTTGGTTTGATAGTTCTTGCATTTCCGACGGAGCTAGACGATAAGGAGCCTTGGCCACCGGCATCGCGCCGGGCGCAAGATCGATTTGGAATTCAATCGGACGAACCGGAGGAAGACCGGTAACATCATCGGGAAAGACATCAAGGAAATCACGAACAATAGGAATATCTTGGATCTTCCTTTCCTTTTTGTCTTTTGTCACCGAGAGAGCTAAAAACGAAACGAACTTTTGGCGTAAGTACTTTTGCGATTGAGCACACGACATGAGATTTAGCCTTCGAGACGTTGTGTTTCCAAAGACCTTAAGAACCTTGCCGTTGACAAGCGGAATGCGAATGAATTTATCAAAACAAACGACTTCGGCACGGTGCAAAGACAACCAATCTATGCCTACTATGACATCGAAGCTACCCATTTGCATCGGGATGAGATCGATGGAGAATTTATGCTTAGAAAGAATAAGAGAGCAATCGCGGACGACGGAATTGATGGTAATAGAATTGCCATTGGCGACTTCAACAGAGAACGGTCGGGAAAGTTTAGTTCGAGGCATCGCAAGTTTCGACTCAAATTTCAAAGAAATAAAACTTCTATCGGCACCGGTATCAAATAAAATAGAAGCCAAATGATAGTTCACCAAAAACATACCGTTCACAACATCGTTTGCCACTTGAGCTTGATTTGCATTCATCATAAACGCCCGCCCTTGATTACCATGGTTGACTTGATGTGCTTGTTGTGGAGGTGGAGGTGGAGGTGGTGCTTGGATTGTTTGGATGGGTTGGATGAGTGGTGCAATGAGTTGGGGAATTTGGGGTTGGTAAGTTTGAACTTGGTAAGCTTGTGTTTGGTAGTATGGTATGGTTACGGTTTGAGCTTGGTTGGCAAAAGCTAAACGTGGGCAATTTTGGCGGAAATGGTTGGGATCACCACAACTAAAGCAAGCTCGGGGTTGTTGGGGTTGGTTTGATGGGTATGGTGCATAGCGGTTTTGGGCATTTTGTGGAAAGTTTCTCGGTTGGGTTGGTGGGTTAGGTTGGTTGTGGTTGGTTTCGTTGGGTGGATCGGCATGTGTTGGGGAAGTGACCAAATCGGTTACAAATTGTACAATGGCGACACGGCGAGTTCGTTGGGTGGTGAAGTTGGCAAGTGTTACATAGTGGGGAGTTACCAATATAAGGTTTTCGGTTTTGGGGAAGAGTTTGTGTTGGTGAATTTTGTGACCGTCGCTATGCAATTCTGATCAGCGGATACGATGTACGAAGTTAGGACAACTTCGCCATAGGCGAAGTTAGGACAACTTCGCCATAGGCGAAGTTGTAACAACTTCTGCCATAGGCGAAGTTAGAACAACTTCGCCTTAGGCAAAGTTGTAACAACTTCGCCTACAGGCCCAAGCCCGTGAAGTTGTTTATATATATATAAGTGTCTTGTTTAGGTTTGAGAATCCAGAAAGTTAGAGTATTGTGTGTTCAGTTCAAGTAGCTAGAGAGAAACCGAGAGGCAGAGTCGTGTGGGACGGCCCGAGGTAGAGCTCACCTCGGGTCGGTCGTCATTTGTTTTCATGTTTGGTATGTAAGTGTTTCGATTTTTATATAAAAGATCTGCAGATGTGTTTATCCCATTCGTGTGTTTGTTCGGTTATGTGTTTGTGTGTAATCGTGTTCGTCGTCTTCTACACCATAAACGAGTCTAGGAGGATTCCGCACTCCTAGACCTCATGCGGATCTCGTATCGATCGGCGACGCCCCGGGGGGACTTACAAGTGATATCAGAGCCTTGGCTCTTATGCTATGGTTCGAGATCTGCGTTTTGGTGTTTCTGGCACGTTTCTGATGTATTTCTGGCCGATCAGCGCCGCAGGCGAAGTTATGGGGTTCAGGCGAAGTTTTCGCTTAAATTTTAGGGTTTAGGCGAAGATATAAGGTAAGCGAAGTTATTCACAACTTCGCCTACCTCACAAGTTCGCTTATCACAGGCGAAGTTATCTGCCAGGCGAAGTTAAGAACAGGCGAAGTTGACTTTTAGGCGAAGTTGACTTCAGGCGAAGATAAAAAAAAAAAAAAAAGTGTTTGGAGTTTTCGTCTGTATGGCCAGGTGTACACGATTATTGTGAGACCGAAGACGTTGTTCAGTCAACGAGTGAAACTTGTTATCTCTTGGTCTTACGTGTGAACAAATACGTGTCAACTCTGGATATGGAGTTGAGTTTGTGAATGGGATATTGATTGAAACTGGATATTGACACATATTTGGGTGTTTGTGGGCAATGAAATAGTTGTTGTTCGAGGTTGACCAACTGAAGAAAGTCAAATTGAACTGAAGGTTTTCGTCATTACTGGATTGCGGTCAGTGCATATTATTTATGTTATTTTCAAGGCGTTCGAGAATTTGATCCTGAAACGTGATGCTTATTTATTAAAGTGAAAATTCTGGAACAAGTTGGATTTAATCGGGAATTAAAGTGTTTATGTTCTTGATCGTTATCCCTGGTGATTGAAGATGCTTCGGATTAATTAATGGTCATGTGTGTTAGATTCTGTCAAGGTGGTTTTGATATGAAATTGATCACTTGATGTTGAGTAGTTGAAGATTAAACCTTATCGTATGCCGACGTGTTGGTGAAGTTGTGGAGGGAGCCCAACTTCACGTGTTGGTGAAGTTAGAAGAACTTCACGTGTTGGTGAAGTCAGAAGTACTCACGTGATTGGTTGAGATGATCAATTAGGCACGGGGATGCATGCATTTCAAAGACCTCAATCTATATAGTCGGAGAAGCTTACACTGAAGGGGAGATCGGATATGGAAGACGCTGGGTGATTGGTAGATTTGTGAAGCTACAAGACAGTTTCAAACACGGCTGGTTGAAGAGCAAACAGAAGATCATCAGTTAAGAGGGAGTCTGTTGGTGCATGGTTTGTAACAGATGATCTTTTGTGTTTGTTAGAATTGAGAGCAACGGTCAAAGGGGAGTCTGTTGGTGCATTTTGTGACCGTCGCTATGCAATTCTGATCAGCGGATACGATGTACGAAGTTAGGACAACTTCGCCATAGGCGAAGTTAGAACAACTCGCCATAGGCGAAGTTGTAACAACTTCTGCCATAGGCGAAGTTAGAACAACTTCGCCTTAGGCGAAGTTGTAACAACTTCGCCTACAGGCCCAAGCCCGTGAAGTTGTTTATATATATATATACGTGTCTTGTTTAGGTTTGAGAATCCAGAAAGTTAGAGTATTGTGTGTTCAGTTCAAGTAGCTAGAGAGAAACCGAGAGGCAGAGTCGTGTGGGACGGCCCGAGGCAGAGCTCACCTCGGGTCGGCCGTCATTTGTTTTCATGTTTGGTATGTAAGTGTTTCGATTTTTATATAAAAGATCTGCAGATGTGTTTATCCCATTCGTGTGTTTGTTCGGTTATGTGTTTGTGTGTAATCATGTTCGTCGTCTTCTACACCATAAACGAGTCTAGTAGGATTCCGCACTCCTAGACCTCGTGCGGATCTCGTATCGATCGGCGATGCCCCGGGGGGACTTACAGTTTGGGCTTGTTGTGGTGGTTGAGGTTGGGTGACGGAAAAGTTTCGGTAATTAGTCTTGGGTTTCTTCTTGTTGTTGTTGTTGTGTCGGGAGGAGTTGGAGTAGTTTATAGCTTGTGGTGCGGGTTCAATCTTGGCTTGGGGAGCGGGCTCGGTTTTGGCTTTCTCGATTGTTTTCTTGAGGGTTAGGGTACCCTCCTTCACGTGATTTTCCGATAGCCAACCGGCTACCGTGATGGCTTCCTCAAGGTTCGCGGGTTTGCTACTCATGACTGAGTCCCGGATTTTCATCCGTAAACCCCCAATATATTTGTCAATTCCACGTTCGGTTGGGGTGACCAAGTGAGGTACAAGAAAGCTTAGCTCGTGGAAACGGAGTGAGTAAGCGGCGTTATCACCACCTTCTTGTTTTAGGTCCCAAAATTCTACCTCAAGCTTTTGGAGCTCGTGTTTAGAACAGAATTTCTTCATCAGCGCCTTGAGCTCGGCCCATGGAAGAGCCATGGCCACATCCGTACCTTGGAGGTGCATGACACTACCCCACCATGTTAGGGCGGTTCCCCTAAACATGCTTGAAGCGAAGTTTGTCTTTTTCTCTTCGGGGCATTCGCAGTGTAAAAACACATTCTCCACAGATTCGAACCACGGCAACAACGTAGTCGCACAGTTGGTTCCATAGAATTCGGACAGGTTGGCACTAGTAAATTGTTTAAGCGGGTAGGATGCGGGTTTGGGCTCAATAGGTGCAACAACGGGTGCGGGTTGGTTTGCTTGTATTTGGGTTATTAGTTCGGGAATCACAGCGGCCATTTGCTTGGCGATGATGGCGGCCATACGTCGAGTGGAGTTCTTGCCCGGTTGGCGTCTTAGCGGAGTCATGCTAAAAAATTATAAAGAAAATGGGATAAGTTTTTGGGTAAAAAGGAAATGAATATAAAGGTGTATAAAATAAAATAAGATTTCGATTTTTGATTTGTGAATCCTAGAGTTAGTATGGAGAAGATGTTAGTGTTAGATAAAATATAAAACTTTGTTTATAAATAACAAAACCGAAAACAATAGTAAATGGTTTTTTTTTTTGAGAATTTAAAGCTTAAAAATTTGAGATTTTGAGATTTATAGAGTTGGAAAAATCGTGCATGAACCACCATGACTTGATATTCCAACACTAAAAAGTTTTATAAAACAACATATTGGAGTCTAAACATGTGTACGAACCACCGAAACTTTTTTCATGTTTTCGACTCAAATAACGATAATAACACAATAAATCGAGATACAACGTCATGTCAAAACACTAGTCCACGAAATCACCGTAGTTCTATTGTTTTAACACCGAAAATTAGGATGGCGACCGGAACGCTCGCATTCGACTACTTAAAGTATTGACATTTATAACACGATTTATGGCCTAGAAAACGAGCATTATAACTCAACCATCCCAGGTAAGTAAATCACCTTCGATTCTTGGAATCTTTTTGTCAGATGGTCATTTTATAATTTCTCGTTTCCTATGATGGCTACAAACCCGAAATAAACGCAACCTTTAAGGGATTTGAAACAACGGAATCCAAGTTAATCTTGTAATCCATAAAACACAATGAAAATCTACTTTTTGCGTTTTAAGGTAAGGATACCTTGGAAATACTATGAAAGTGTGTATATGTGATCATTTAGGATATTGGTGAATTTTAAACAAGTTAATAAATAAACATGCGATATGAACAATTAGATAGAGTAAACACGTATGAACACACGTATAGGACCCTAGGCATAACAATTCTAGGTCATTACGTCTAACCACCTATCTTAATTGTCATGGCTCTGCTACCAATCTGTCACACCCCGACCAAAGGCGGCGGAACATGCCGGGGTGCAACGATTGCTCATAAGCGCATGACACTATTTAAAGCGACAATGTTTAACAAACTCATTTCATTTCACAACATCGAAAATGTCACATAACCAAATATTCATAACTCAAATACAACAAAATATAATAAAATATAGCAAATCAAATATTGTTCATTTTTGCTAATATCCTAACGGTATTTGTACGTTTTCTTCGCCGAACTCCAAAATCAACCTAGATGCAAACCTGTAACATTTCATAAAATAAAGTTTATCAATACAAAGGTTGGTGAGCAATTCATAAGTTTGAACAATAGATATATAGTATGAAAAGCCACAAAACAAGTATACAAAACCATAAATAATAGCTATAAACTTGGATAAATAGTTATCGCTAACAAGTTAGCGACATCCAACTATAAGGGGTTGCCAAATAGTTTAGGATTTTATAGTTATCGTTAATTGCATTACGTTAACGACACCTTGCCATGAGGGGTTGCCAAATGGTCTAGGATTTATAGTTCCACCATCCAAAAGCGATAAACACATAGTCAAATAAGCATAGAACACCAAATCGAGCAATTATTCAAGTAAGGTATACAACAACGTTTGTGGTTTAAGACCCAAGTATAAAACATTTAGTTCAGATAAGTTGAAATGTCACCCCCAAAATGAAAGATAGAAACGGGGTATGAAGTTACTCACGTTCAAGTAATAAACTTGAAAGATTGATTATTTGGAGATTTGCTGGAACGACGAGTTTGACGTATGAAACCTAAATAAAAGAAAGTCTTGGATTTAGAAAGGTTGTCTTGAAGATCTTTAAATAAAATAATTGTTGCAAAAACTAATCAATTAAAGTTCAAGGTTTAAAATGTAACTATTTAAGAATTTATAATAATAACCCTTTTAAAAAATGTAAGTTTGCTCAAAACCGGGTTAAAGTATCTAACCTTAATATTTACTTAACCAATGTTAAGTAATAAGGTGGGGAAAATGCTAAAATGCAAGTTCCATTAGGCTAAAGATACTAAAACGGGTTTTTAACGAGTGTTCGTGTAACACCCCGACCAAAGGCGGATTATACATCGGGGCGCCACATATTGTTTCATTACTCGTGACACTATTTGGTGTCAATATTTAATAAATATATTCATTCACGCATGCGCAACGTAAACACAAGATAACATAAATCAACATAAATCAATATATTATAAGGCAAAATATTCGAACAACAATAACTTGTCTTGATACATTTTAATCTAGGTCCAAAAGTAAAAACGTCCTACGTGTCCACAAGCTCCAAATGTAGCTACAGCAAACCTGAACATGTGTTAAAGTAAACGTCAAACACTTGCGTGTTGGTGAGAAATCAAGTTTAATACAATACATAGATAACAATAAATCTGCGCGCAACATGTGTATGTCTGGTTTTCAACAAGGGTGTAATCTGATCGGGACCAACTCTAAGATTCATAGACTGCCAGTGCTCACAATTGAGCTCACAAACAAGAAAGACTGTGCAAGTGTAAACAAAAGAGAAAATCATAAACGATTGTTCTCCCGTGTTCATCTAATGGTACCATGAGAACTGCGGAATAGACCGACAAGACGGTTAATGATCCACACATACAAATAAACAGCCAAGTCTACGTCCTCAACACATGGGATACTGCGCGACTAAAGTTCATAAACAAGTTTAAGACTCTAAGTTTGTATGAACACATGAACATCCCAAAACATTAAAAATAAAAAAAGGATTAGGTACGAGATTACTCACTTGATAAACGATGCAGTGTAAGATAAAGCAAGAATCAACTTTAAACAAGCACAAGTTAACCTATAAATAAGATTATTGCTTTAATGATTGGTTTTAAGTCTTGATTATAAGTTAGCATATTTAATAAGTAAATTATTATATATAATATATATTACCGGAAAAGCAGGGCAGAACAGGGAGGAAGACGGAGGCAGAGAGGGAGGCGGCAGAGAGAGCAAGGAGGAGGTTAAATTAAGTGTTTGTGTGTGATGTGTTAGAAAGAAAATAAGATTATTATTTATAGGAAACCCTAGGGAACACAATCCCTAGAAAAGGGGAAAAGATCTCAAAAAGCAAAAGATTCCAAAAGCAAAAGATATCAAAAGATATGGCAGTTGCAGGGGACAAAGGAAAAGCTGACAGGTAACAGTAAATAGGCATGGGCGGGTCAGATAAAGGTACTGGTCAAGCATGGAAAAGCAGATCTCAAAAGATAATGTCAGTCACTTTTTCTGTCAACCAATGGGGTTGGTGCGCATGCTGCGCCGAAAGTAACTTTTCAGACATAAAATAGGTCAGGTCAACAGCACAGAAGATAAGACATCCCAAAAGCAAACAGGCTGGATAAAACAGAAGAAAAGATAAGTCTAGCGCGAGAAAGCTGCGCGCGAGAAGGCTAAGGCGCGCCGCGGGAAGAATCACATTTCTTAGCGCGCCGCGGGAGGAACTACAATTCCTAGCGCGCCGCGGGATGAACTACGATTCTTAGCGCGCTGCGAGAAGAACTACAAATCCTTAGCGCGTCGCGGGAAGAACTACCGTTCTTAGCGCGCTGCGAGAAGGATTACAATTCTTAGCGCGCTGCGAGAAGAGTCCGTCTCGCGTATCGCTGGAACAGCTGGTCATCACGCAGGCTTCCTTGTAAGGAGTCTGGCGCGTGGAGCTGCGCAGACAACCTTAGGCGGGAAGAAACAAAGGACAAGGAGAGTTAAGAGAAAAAGGGGGGTTCAAGGCTAAAGGGCGGGACGGCGACAAGAGGGAAAAGAAGGCGGAAAGAGAGAAGAAGAGGGACGGGACGGCGGGAAGGAAAAGAGAGGAAGAGGCGGGAAGGAAAATATATTATTATTATTAAAAATAAAGTATAAGTATAAATAAATATTAAATCATAAAAGAAAGAGATCGGATCGGAGAAACGGGTACCTGGGTCGGGTCGGATCGGGTCAGATGTCACAGTCTCCCCTACTTTAAGAAATTTCGTCCCGAAATTTATCTCGAAGTAGGTTGCGCAGAGAACAGGTGCGGGTACTTGATCTTCATTTGATCTTCCCTTTCCCATGTAAACTCGGCTCCGCGCTTGGACTCCCAGCGAACTTTCACGATAGGGATGCGACTGCGCTTGGTTTGCTTAACCTCGCGATCCATAATCTCAACAGGCTTCTCAACGAAATGCATGGATTCATCAACTTGAACTTCCTCACGTGGAATGTGAAGGTTCTCGTCGGCTAAACACTTCTTGAGATTGGATACATGGAACGTTGGATGCACATTACTGAGCGCGGGCGGCAGGTCAAGTCTGTAGGCAACTTTTCCCACACGCGCGAGAATCTTGAATGGTCCAACATATCGAGGAGCAAGCTTACCTTTCTTCCCAAAGCGGACAACACCCTTCCAGGGCGACACTTTGAGGAGAACAAGATCACCAACTTGAAATTCGAGAGGCTTTCGCCTGCGATCTGCGTAACTCTTCTGTCGGCTTCTGGCAGTCAGCAGATGATCACGGATCTTGGCGATTTTATCGGTTGTCTCTTGAACAAGTTCGGGTCCTGTGATTTGGGCTTCACCCACTTCGCTCCAACAAATCGGGGAGCGGCACTTACGACCGTAAAGTGCTTCAAATGGGGCCATACCAATACTGGAATGATAGCTGTTATTATAAGAGAACTCGATCAAAGGCAGGTGCGAATCCCAATTTCCTCCAAAATCAAGAACACAAGATCGGAGCATATCCTCAAGAGTTTGAATAGTTCGCTCAGACTGACCGTCAGTCTGAGGATGATATGCCGTACTCATGTCCAAGCGAGTTCCTAGCGCAGATTGGAGAGATTTCCAAAAGCGAGATATAAAACGGCCATCGCGATCGGATATGATGCTCAAAGGAGTACCATGGCGGCAGACAATTTCCTTGACATAAAGCTGCGCGAGATGCTCAACACGGTAGTTTTCACGAATGGGCAGAAAGTGAGCAGACTTAGTCAAACGATCCACTATTACCCAAATGCTATCATGTTTGCTTGCTGTCAAAGGTAACTTGGTAATAAAGTCCATCGCTACACATTCCCATTTCCACGTAGGAATTTCTGGTTGTTCGAGCAAACCAGATGGGCGTTGGTGTTCAGCTTTTACCTTGGAACATGTCAGGCATTTAGCTACGAACACAGCAATATCCTTTTTCATACCGGGCCACCAATAAGTAATGCGCAAATCCTTGTACATTTTATCAGCGCCGGGATGAATAGAATACCGAGATTTATGCGCTTCACTCAGGATATCAGCGCGAAGATTCTCATCAAAGGGAATCCAGATGCGATTAAGATAGCAGAGAATCCCACTCAGATTAGGGACAAAGTGCGCTTCCGCGCCACACGCTAACTCGGCGCGAAGGTTACCATTACTGATGGATGCGCGCTGCGCGTCACGAATGCGCGATTCAAGGTTGCTTTGGATCGGCGCGAAGTGAAGCTGCGTGCGCGGCAAGATACAGTTAAGCTGGCTGGGTTTACGGCTGAGTGCATCAGCTACCACATTAGCCTTACCAGGATGATACCGGATCTCACAATCGTAATCGCTGATGAGTTCGTTCCATCGGCGTTGCCTCATGTTGAGTTCCTTTTGATCAAAGATATGCTGAAGGCTTTTATGGTCAGTGTAGAGGATACACTTAGTACCATAAAGGTAGTGTCTCCAGATCTTCAAGGCAAATACCACTGCGCCTAGTTCGAGGTCGTGAGTTGTATAATTCTTTTCATGAACCTTGAGTTGCCTTGATGCGTAAGCGATAACCTTGCCTCGTTGCATAAGAACACAACCGAGACCTTGGTTGGATGCATCGCAATACACGACAAAATCTTCATTACCCTCAGGTAGCGCAAGGACAGGAGCTTCACACAACAAACGCTTGAGCGTCAGAAAGGCTTCTTCTTGATTCGAGCCCCAAATATACGGTTTACCTTTGTGCGTTAGAGCTGTTAAAGGCAAAGCGATCTTTGAGAAGTTCGAAATGAATCGCCGGTAATAACCAGCTAAGCCCAGAAAGGAACGGATCTCGGTAGGAGTGGATGGCGTAATCCAGTTCTTGATTGCTTCAATTTTGGACGGGTCGACATGAATACCCATCTTGTTAACAACATGGCCAAGAAACTGTACTTCATCCGACCAAAATTCACACTTAGAGAGTTTGGCAAAGAGCTGCTCAGCTCTAAGCTTTTGCAACACCAACCGAAGATGTTGCTCATGCTCGGCCTTGGTCTTAGAATAAATCAGAACATCATCGATAAACACAATCACGAATTTATCCAAGAAAGGCCTACACACCCGATTCATTAGATCCATGAAAACGGCGGGTGCGTTGGTTAAACCGAAGGACATAACCAAGAATTCAAAGTGGCCATAACGAGTTCGAAAAGCAGTCTTCGGAACATCTTCATCGCGGATGCGCAACTGGTGATAGCCAGAGCGGAGATCAATCTTGGAGAAACAAGAGGCACCTTGGAGTTGATCAAAGAGGTCGTCAATACGCGGTAAGGGATACCGGTTCTTAATGGTGAGTTTGTTCAACTCGCGGTAATCGATACACATGCGAAACGAACCATCTTTCTTTTTAACGAGCAACACCGGAGCACCCCAGGGCGAAGAGCTAGGGCGAATGAATCCTTTAGCGGTCAACTCTTGAAGTTGACTTGTCAATTCTTGCATTTCAGCGGGTGCAAGACGATAAGGAGATTTGGCTACGGGGGAAGCACCAGGGACAAGATCAATACGGAACTCGACTTCACGAGCGGGAGGGATACCAGGAAGATCATCAGGAAAAACTTCAGGGAAATCATGCACAACAGGGATATCACGAAGCTTCTTCCTTCCTTCATCGGGTTTAACCACATGAGCTAAGATGCAATACACTTCTTCCGCATGAGTCTTTGGGCTTCGGCGCAAGACATAAGCTTAAGACCACTGGAGGGTTTCTCGCCGTAGATATGAAGATCACCATTTTCTCGAGGTATGCGAATCATCTTCTTGGCGCAAATAACTTCGGCGCGATTATGCGTAAGCCAGTCCATACCAATGATAACATCAAAGCTTCCAAGAGGCATGGGGATGAGGTCGATCAGAAAATCGTTTTCGTTAAGGTTAAGCATGCAATCTTTAATCACTGAGCTAATTAAAATAGTTTCGCCATTAGCCAATTCAACTGAAAAATTTTCTTTTAAATCGTTGCGCGGTCGCGCAAGCTTCTGCTCAAACGCGCGAGAAATAAAACTTCGATCGGCGCCAGTATCAAAAAGCACAGAAGCATAAAATCCGTTAAGCAAAAATGTACCATTAACTACGTCATTATTCGCTTGCGCTTGGTGCGCGGTTATGTTAAAAGCTCGTCCGCGCGTCACTTGATTCGAAATCTGGTTCACCGGATTTGCTTGTGTAATCTGAACTTGTAACCTCGGGCATGCGTTCCGGAAATGACTGGGATCACCGCAGTTAAAGCACGATCTGGGTCGTGGGTTTTGGTAGGTTGGTTGTGGGTTCTGCGGGTAGACTGGTGGTGTTGGCGCAATTGGATTGGCGGGAGGGACTCTACAGTATTCGGCTGAGTGACCAACGCGGCCACATCGGTTACATTGTCGACATGGGACTTGAGGTGGGTGGTGAAATCTACAGGTTGGGCAGAAGGGTTGGGTTCCTGTGTAAGGTTTCTTAGGTTGCGGGGCAGGGAGTGCCGGATTGGTTAAGGCATAGTTGTGGACTATAGGAGGTGTTGGGTAGGTCGACAGTGGGTTAGGCGCGTAAACTGGAGGTTGATAGGTGGGTTGCTGGACAATGGGCGGGCTGGTAAGCGCATAGGCTTGTCTGCGCCTACGTTTCTGGTTATGGTTTGAGGGTTCTGGTTTGGTTTCTGTGGGTTCAGGGACAGTTTTGGTGGGTTTGGTCTTCTCAGTTCCCCGCAGGAACAGGGTTCCTGCTCTGACATGGTTGTCGCTGAGCACAGCGGCCAATTCGATGGCGTCAGAGAGGGTAACTGGGTTTCTGGCCCATACAGAATCTTGAATTTCCATGGGGAGACCCCCAAGGAATTTCTCGATGGCTCGGCGGGAAGGGGTAACAAGGTGAGGGACAAGCAGGCTTAGTTCATGGAAGCGCGTCGCGTATTCGCGCGCTTCGCCACTGTATTGCTTAAGATTCCAAAATTCCTCCTCCAGGCGCTTAACTTCGTTGGGAGGGCAGAATTCTCGCGTCAGAATTTCCTTGAATTCCTCCCATGTCATGCTAGAAGCAGCTTCTGCGCCACGCGCATGAGCTACTCCATTCCACCATGTAAGCGCCCTTGCTTCCAGGACACTGGAGGCATATAGGGTTCGTCTGTCTGAGGGGCATTGGGTATGGAGGAAAGTGTTTTCAATCTTCTCGAGCCATTGGAGCATCACGGTGGCTCCTTCAAGACCTGTGAACTTTGGAGGGTTACCCGCGTTAAAGGACTTAATGTTATAACTGGAGGTATTGTTTTGGCTCAAAGCTTGGGCTATTGCGGCGGCCATTTCCTGGGAACGTTGCTGTCTACGCCTGCGCGAGGCTTCTCTCCTCTGATGACGGCGAGATAGCGGAGGCATTCTATAAAAGTTTTAATTTTTGTTAATATCTTGGTTTTAGCGCAAAGTATAATCTTATAAAGCTTGGTTTCGCGGGGTTAGATACCATCAACAGTTAAAGTAAAACATGAATTTGAATGCAAACTTATTACAGATAACAAATTCGAATCGAGAATCGACAATTCATGTATCACCATGACTTTCCGAATTCTCAATTTAAAATGACTAGTAAACGAGTATTGGAGATTGATGATTCATGTATCACCATGACTTTTCAATCCTCAATATAAAATATACAAGAAAATGAGTATTGGAGGTTGACAATTCATGTATCACCATGACTTTTCAAGTCTCCAACCTCAGAACATAATCGTAAATGGAGATTGAAAATCAACTATTCATGTATCACCATGACTTTTCGGATTTTCAATCCCAACAAACGAATATGCAAGAAAAATCAATAAAAATCGAAATTCAGCAAAAATCGAAATATCGCGAAATAAATCATAAAATCATATACTGCGTCTGCGCAAGCATATTTATAAATAACGAGTAATTAACAATAAGCGCGCAAACATGAGATTTCTCTCATGCGCGAGAAGGGACTCTTAGGTATTCTAGGCCGTTACGTCTAACCACCTATCCTAAAGTCAACGAGCTCTGATACCAATCTGTAACACCCCGACCAAAGGCGGATTATACATCGGGGCGCCACATATTGTTTCATTACTCGTGACACTATTTGGTGTCAATATTTAATAAATATATTCATTCACGCATGCGCAACGTAAACACAAGATAACATAAATCAACATAAATCAATATATTATAAGGCAAAATATTCGAACAACAATAACTTGTCTTGATACATTTTAATCTAGGTCCAAAAGTAAAAACGTCCTACGTGTCCACAAGCTCCAAATGTAGCTACAGCAAACCTGAACATGTGTTAAAGTAAACGTCAAACACTTGCGTGTTGGTGAGAAATCAAGTTTAATACAATACATAGATAACAATAAATCTGCGCGCAACATGTGTATGTCTGGTTTTCAACAAGGGTGTAATCTGATCGGGACCAACTCTAAGATTCATAGACTGCCAGTGCTCACAATTGAGCTCACAAACAAGAAAGACTGTGCAAGTGTAAACAAAAGAGAAAATCATAAACGATTGTTCTCCCGTGTTCATCTAATGGTACCATGAGAACTGCGGAATAGACCGACAAGACGGTTAATGATCCACACATACAAATAAACAGCCAAGTCTACGTCCTCAACACATGGGATACTGCGCGACTAAAGTTCATAAACAAGTTTAAGACTCTAAGTTTGTATGAACACATGAACATCCCAAAACATTAAAAATAAAAAAAGGATTAGGTACGAGATTACTCACTTGATAAACGATGCAGTGTAAGATAAAGCAAGAATCAACTTTAAACAAGCACAAGTTAACCTATAAATAAGATTATTGCTTTAATGATTGGTTTTAAGTCTTGATTATAAGTTAGCATATTTAATAAGTAAATTATTATATATAATATATATTACCGGAAAAGCAGGGCAGAACAGGGAGGAAGACGGAGGCAGAGAGGGAGGCGGCAGAGAGAGCAAGGAGGAGGTTAAATTAAGTGTTTGTGTGTGATGTGTTAGAAAGAAAATAAGATTATTATTTATAGGAAACCCTAGGGAACACAATCCCTAGAAAAGGGGAAAAGATCTCAAAAAGCAAAAGATTCCAAAAGCAAAAGATATCAAAAGATATGGCAGTTGCAGGGGACAAAGGAAAAGCTGACAGGTAACAGTAAATAGGCATGGGCGGGTCAGATAAAGGTACTGGTCAAGCATGGAAAAGCAGATCTCAAAAGATAATGTCAGTCACTTTTTCTGTCAACCAATGGGGTTGGTGCGCATGCTGCGCCGAAAGTAACTTTTCAGACATAAAATAGGTCAGGTCAACAGCACAGAAGATAAGACATCCCAAAAGCAAACAGGCTGGATAAAACAGAAGAAAAGATAAGTCTAGCGCGAGAAAGCTGCGCGCGAGAAGGCTAAGGCGCGCCGCGGGAAGAATCACATTTCTTAGCGCGCCGCGGGAGGAACTACAATTCCTAGCGCGCCGCGGGATGAACTACGATTCTTAGCGCGCTGCGAGAAGAACTACAAATCCTTAGCGCGTCGCGGGAAGAACTACCGTTCTTAGCGCGCTGCGAGAAGGATTACAATTCTTAGCGCGCTGCGAGAAGAGTCCGTCTCGCGTATCGCTGGAACAGCTGGTCATCACGCAGGCTTCCTTGTAAGGAGTCTGGCGCGTGGAGCTGCGCAGACAACCTTAGGCGGGAAGAAACAAAGGACAAGGAGAGTTAAGAGAAAAAGGGGGGTTCAAGGCTAAAGGGCGGGACGGCGACAAGAGGGAAAAGAAGGCGGAAAGAGAGAAGAAGAGGGACGGGACGGCGGGAAGGAAAAGAGAGGAAGAGGCGGGAAGGAAAATATATTATTATTATTAAAAATAAAGTATAAGTATAAATAAATATTAAATCATAAAAGAAAGAGATCGGATCGGAGAAACGGGTACCTGGGTCGGGTCGGATCGGGTCAGATGTCACAGTTCGGGTTGTCGGTTCGGGTCTTGACAAATGGTCAAACCCAAATTCAACTTTCCAAAATATTAATTGTTATGAGATAACTCATTAAAACATACTAACACTTAACCAAGTATGTAGATCTATTGTTTAGAACTAACAACGCACGTTAAGCGAGTGTTCGGTTTTGTCGGTCCAAACTATGTTATGAGATCAAGTTGGATCCAACTATTCCAAGTACTTAAGAAAATAATTAAAATCAGTTTGTAAACTTTTTTTTAAAGAAATATATAAGTCTTGATAGCTAAAAACACACTTGTGTGTCTTAAGCGAGTAAAAGTCGGTATAGTTCGGTTTGGTTCGGTCTCCATCTCACAAATAGTTCATAGATGGTTTCTACATGCCCAAATATCATAGAACTTGTATATTGGTTTATAAATGAAGAAAACTTAAATTTTACAACAAAAAAAGTTAACTACAAGTCTTTTAAGCAGAAGTTTCGGTTTAGTTCGGTTTCCATCTCCCAACGAGTTCATAGGTGGGTTCCATATGCTTAATATCAAAGAACTTGTAAAAATGATTTTTGAAACTCAAATCTAGCAATAAACATGTTTAAACAACTATTTTAACAAAACTAGTAAACAAAAGTTCGGTTTCCGGTTTGGACTAGTTTCAGTTAAACCGAGGTTAGTCTTATACAAACCCACACCATGGAACTTGTAAATAAGATGAACAAACTAAAGGGTTAGAAGTTAGTCATAAGTGATATGTATAATAAGTTATGTGTGTGTAAATATATATCAAGAACACGAAGTTCTCCATGAAGCATTGCCTTATGACATTCGAAACTTAACCAACCAAAGTCGGTGAAGTAACAAATAAAGGAAACAAGGGGTGTGTATTATATATATGTTGTACCACCATATTCAAGAGTTAGTAATGTTAGATGAACAAGTTAGAATGAAAGACTATAGTTAGTTTGACTTGAGAAGTCAAAACTTCAAGAATACATAAGAAATAACAACCTTGAATCTATGGAGTTTTGAGAGAGTTTTTGGAGATGTAGCAAGAGTAAAATGAAGAAGATGGGTGTGTATATATAGGGAAGGAGTGAAGGGTTGGGTATAAAGATTCTTTTATGGTTTGCATAAAAATGGGTATGTTTAAATGGTCAAACAATGCATAATATTAAAAAAACCAATATTTTATATATTTTAAATGACAAGATCCAATAATGTTATATATTTGAAATGTTCGGGTTACAAACGGGTCGGGTTTACATAACAAAAGTGACCCGAAATTGACGAATGTCACATAACGTGTTTCAGCCATTTTATTATTTCCTTGGGCTACCCCCGTCATCAGCATACTTGGTCATATTTGATTTCATATTTTGCAAAAGGTGTTGTTGCATTTGGTAAAGCCATCGATTTGATAGAATTGTGGTTTAGAACTTTAGATGGGTTTGAGTTGGGGATTTGCAAATCTTTTGTGCTTTTGGGTTCTCCAACTATTAGAATGTTAGGTCCTGTTTGTTTTTGCCTCTTTTCTCTTAATAAAGGAAAACGTCTGATTCGGTCAGACGTAATCAAACGTGGGGCTGTTTGTTTTTTTTCTGGCATTAAGAGGTTCAGCGTCTTAATAGCATCTGAACCAGTAAGAGCTTTTAGTGGGTCTGAAAACCTCTTAACCCAAAAAAAAACATACGCTTGTCTCCGGCCTCCATTAACTTCTAACCCGGAGACTAGGCTCCATCTCCGACGACTAGAGGTTCGTCTCTAGCCTCCACCTCTTAATGATTCAGATTTCAGACATTTGAACCACCTCTTAACATTCAGATGTGGTATTCAGATTCAGACTTAAATCTCTAAAAAAAACAACGGAACCTTAATCTATTGTAGGGTGTTATTCGGGTTGTCTCAACGTGTCAGTTTTTTGGTTGTCGGGTTGTGGAGGCGGCATCCATGCCACATGGGCATGATGACACCATGAACACCCCCCCCCCCCAACTTTAGGCGCCATGGAGGCCAAGCGCCAAGTGCTAAACCGCACATCGCAAACATTCTAGTGGATCCACCCCTGTGACTACCAATCACAAATTATCTTTTTTGTTATTTCTTTTCTTTTAAATAGTTTAGTTATTATTTTAATAGAGTAGTGGCTAGTTAACCCACAACATTTAAATTAACAAGATGGCTAGTTACATACGTAACAGTAACATGGTACGATAACTAGCTTTTGCATACTATTCCACATTCCACAACACAAGCCTTAGAATCTTAACCCACTATGAACTCATTATGTGATTAATCTTTTTCGGGTTGTGTATACGGGTCCCATTTTTGGTTGTTAGAATCTTAAACGAATATCTACATCTGCTTAAGTTATTTTGACTTATCCCAGCGACTAAAGTACAATTAATATTATGGAAATCTTATTTGCAAAAGATAAAACATTTGCGGTTATCATTATATATAAGTTGTTACGCCTGTTCTTTTTATCTTTATCATGGCTTCTCTGAAGCACTCGTACATAACAAGACTAACTCCAACACAATGTCCATGAGGTTGCCTAAGATGATGTGGAAAGTGCCCAAATTTTCAGGCCCCATTGGAGCATATTCAAAGGGAAGAAATATCCTTGCACCCAATTGTTCACGTTCTTGTGTCAAACTTAATAAATAAATACTTTTATTTAATTGTTGTGTGTAGTGGGTATGCGATAAGGTGGAAATTAAAGAGGGTAAGGATATTTGTAGAGTTGAAGATGAAATTGAAATCCTTTCCCTAAAATAATGTGAGAGCGATTGTAAATTATATGGTATGGTTATGAGTGGTTGTGAGTAGAGGAGAGAGGAAATGTTATATGAGAAAGTTAAATTTGGGAATTCACTGTATATACCGTATAATTTTTAATATTATTTGAAAGTGACTGTGAGTATAAGAGAGAAAAAATATAATGACACAGGTATAAAATGTATTATTTAATTAAACAAGAAAGAGAAAATCAGTGATTATACGGTAGGGAATGAGTTGTGAATGCTCTTATGTGGCAGATAATGTGACAGTTAAGGGGCGCCTAAGGACGCACGTTGCGTTGAAGATGGTCTAATAGTATAAAACCAACCATAACCATAACTCTGATTAAGATGTACATTTTTCAATTAGAATCTAGTGTGACTCTACTTTGATTTTGAGACTTCAAAATTTAATGTGAATTTAAGTGGATAAAAAGTAATAATACATAGCGGGGTATGTGCAGTACCAAAGCCAATTTTTCATGAAAAAAGTTAGGATTTTTGGATATAAATCTTATTGCACCAACAATCGATCAATTTGAATGGTAAATTGGAAATCACATATGAAAATGTTTTAGATAACATCAATAAAAGACAATAGCAAGTACTTTTTTTTTTTCTTATTAACAACAAGTATTGATGACCAACAGTTTTTTCATATCACTATAATTGTAAAATGCATGTTGGTGAATAGTACACAAGGGGTTGTTAAAGCATGATATTAACATGATAGGGACTTAAGTTTGTTGCTTAGAAAGTACATCTATATGGAAGTAAGGTGTTCATGAACTCTTGAAATCAATAGAATTGTCTAAAATCTAAACTAAAGCAAAGGGGTCGTTTTCATATCCAAAGGGTTTCCTTTCTCAGTTTTGACGGTTATACTAGTTTTATTTGATTGAAACCTGGAACCGGCTGTTTAACATTTATTATTACTTTTTAATGTCATTGTGTGTATGTATTATAATCTCTTAAAAAAACACTAGAGAATTTAAAATAATAAAATATAAAAATAGTTTAAACCGTCAAAACTAAATTTTATTTATTGTATGTTAGTTAAGAATATACTTATGATTTGATGATAAGATGTTTCACAAATAAATGAGATGTTATAACCCGGTTTAAAAGTTATATGAGTTTGGTGAGACCCAAGACCCTTTTACCATAAAATTGTTTCTTAATTATAATAATATATATTTTAAAAATAATCATATATTAATGTTTAATATCCCTATCTTATAGGATTTTTACATCAAATATTTTGTGAACATAATTTTTAATTTAATGAGATGCTATAACCCGTTTAAGGAATATCTGGGTTTGGTAAAACCCATATCCGTGAATTCGTGTCAAATGCATGAGAAGACTCCATTTACAAATAATGCAATCTGGTGGTTTGAGATAATGTAAGGAGCGACCACATCGTGAAACGTAGGATTTTTGAGCTTTCGTTTATATATATTATAGATATAGATATATGATGTTTCAAATAAGTCAATACTTACATGTCAATGTAGGACAAGAGTCATATAATACAAATTGGTAAAACTGAGAAAATAATACTAACAACTTATGAAGTACGGATTGGTTTACTTGCTGTTTATACTTTATATCAAATTTGTCATAAGAAAACATGTAACATGTTGGTAATCATGAGGGCAATTCACACAATTCACAATAAAATAGAACAACATGATTGAATGATGAACAAACTAAATTTTTGAATTACAATACTGAAAAATACGATTACAAATTGTCTGGCATCGTTCTCTATTAATAGAACAATTAACTACATATTAACCCTACTAATTATAATAATTACAACGAGACCCCTACACTTATAATTAATAATAACGTTTAGTTTAAATTTTAATATAACAAGTCCTTTAAATGGTTAATAATATGATGTATTCAACTTTAAATGGGTACATATACTAATAACCAAATGAAATTTATGACAAATATGATGATCATATAAAGACCGGCTGTCAACTGAATATTAGTTGGGGAAAACCGAAGCATCCATGAACATATATAAGACCATCAGCAGGACAAGTAATAGATATAAAAATATTGTCTATTACCTCGTACAAGAAGAGAACATGAACTCGTCCGCTCATGTTCTTCATAGTCCATGCTCCTATGTGGCTATGTAACGCGTTAACTAGATTCCAAATCTCTGTTACTCTTTCTTATCCTCATAATGAGATGTGGGGCTAAAATGAGAAAGACAATGAAGACCGAGAACACAAGAATAACGACAACCGCCATGATCTCACCGTCAATAGCATAGCTCCGCCGATCATGTACAATATCGGAATAAACCGGAGCTATCACGGGTGCTGCTAAGATTTCATTTGTAGTACTAGTAGCCATCTAAGTTATCATTCTTGATTTCTTCACACCTTTTATTTATTTCTTGTAATATATATGGTACTCGTTAAAAGAATAATATGGTCCTTTATTTGTCTTTTTTGGACCCCAAAAGCCAATGGTGTCAATTAGAGATGGGCAAAAAAACCGGTTGGTGAACCGGTTCAACGGTTTAAACCGAAAACCGGTTTTTACAAAAACCGGTTATTTAAAAACCGGTTTGACCGGTTTAGTAACCGCCGGTTCGTATATCGGTTACAAGTTCTAGAGAAAAAACCGGTTACTGAACCGGTTACGGAAAAAACCGGTTAATTTTAAAACCGGTTATTATGAAAAAAACCGGTTATTAACCGGTTATTTAAAAAAAAAAACCGGTTAATTAAAAAAACCGGTTATTAACCGGTTCTTACCGGTTTCTAAACCGGTCCTAACCGGTTAGACCGGTCCGAGTTTTGCACCAAAAAAACCGGTTAATAAACCGGTCCGGTTATTTAAAAACCGGTTTTTTTCCAGGCCAAGAAAAACCGGTCCGGTTATTAACCGAACCGGTTTTTTTAAAAAAACCGATTTGTGCACCTCTAGTGTCAATATTGAATTGAGAATGGAAACAAATTATTTGTGCAAGTAGCATCTATGTGTTTGCTTTCATGCTACAAGACAGACATGAGGTTGCTTTATGGAAAACAGACATGTCAATAGGTTTTAGACCGTCCGATTAGATAGAGACCAATGGTTGTGCACACGTTCACCTATCAAGAGGGTGCAAATTGGGTCCCACTTAAATATTTTCTAAATATTTTGAAAATGGATGGATACTAGGAAACTTCCTATGCGCTTCACGTGGGGTCAACCGGGACTCGAACATGTATGAAAGCTAGAGGTAGCGCGGTTTACGTGCTGCAACGGGAATTCAGTCGTTATTGATTCGGTTTGTTAAGGTGAGTTAAAAACATTTTAAAAATTATTAAAAGACATTTGGTTAAATTTTACATAAATAACACGGCATATGTAAAAAAATTGCTATGTGAAATTAGTTAAAAGCCATTCGAGTTCTAACACTACACCATTGTATTTCTTTTTTTCTTTATGACCTCAAGCTCTACCAGATAATATTTTCACACAATTGTCACATCACATCATCATAGATAAACGGAGTTCACGATATATAGGACTGAAATTGTTATCAGTAATAAATTGAAAGTTGGGATTGGCGCTAGTGTCAATACTTAAAGATCGATTCACCGGACTACAAGAGTGCAAGGTGATAATACATTAATACTATATATATGTGAGTCCTTGTTAAACCTTAGGCAAGTGAACCAAGAACACCAAACACGATATACATAAAACGTTTATGCGGCTCTTTTCTATTAATAGATACAAGAGCAAAATACTTTCTAATCTAACAAAAGAAAACTAATTATGGGTTTATATAACACCCAATACCATACTCCTACTCAAACTAGGAAACATATTAACATAATCATACTAGACTTCTAATTTATTTAGTAATAAATAAAAGATAACTATGATACCAAGTTATTACTTGGTCCCTGAACTTTGGATCTCCACCAAACCGTTCCTTGAGATCTTCCGTACCATCCTTATACTTTTCGTATTAACCATTCGGGTCCTTCAAGTTGGTGTTGCTCCAAGTTTTACACATACCACCAAAGGTTTGGATTCATGTGTGAGATTTACCATAAGTTGCAGAGATAAAGTCAGAGAGACTCAATATGTGTGAAGTATAAGGAAACATGTAATGCACCGAGTTTTTTATAGTTAGTTAATATGATGTATACAACTTCAAATGTGTACATATAATAATAACCAATGAAAAACTGAAGCATCCATGAACATAAACCACCAGCAGGACAAGTAATAGATCTAACAATATTGTCTATTACCTCATACAAGTAAAGACCATATGAACATGAACTCGTGCGCGTGTTCTTCATAATTCAAGCTCCTAGCTATGTTACGCGTTACCTAGATTCCGAATCTCCATTACTCTTTCTTAGCCTCATGAGATGAGGAGCTAGAATGAGGAAGACAAGGAAGACCGAGAATACAAGAATAACGACAAGCGCCATGATTTCACCGTCAATAGCATAGCTCCGCCGATCATGGACAATATTATCGGAATAAACCGGAGCTATCACGGGTGCTCCTAGGACTTCATTTTCAGTACTAGTACCCATCTAAGTTATCATTCATAACTTCTTCACACCTCTATGTTCTTTTATTTTATTTCTTGATATAGTAATTGTGAATAAATAATGTTATGGTCCAATATTTGTCTTTTTTAAGTCTCTTTTTTTGCGTGTGAATATTGAATTGAGGATGGAAACAAATTGGTTAGTGCAAGTAGCATGTATGTGTTTGCTTTCATGCTAGAAGACAGACATAAGGTTGCAATGTGTAGTTCATGGGTTGGTTTATAGAATATAGACATGTTAAAAGGTATTAGACCGTCCGATTAGATTGTGGTGTGATGAGGTTTAGAGATAAAGGTCTCCCCAAAAGTTTGGTTGCGCATGCGTTCAACTACCAAGAGGGTGCAAACTGGGCCATACACCCTAATTTAATTGAAAGGCGAGTGGACTTTAATCCAAAGATACCCCTAACCAGTGGTGGACCCAGGATTTTTGCTTATTGGGGTCCCAGTTTTCCGATGCTCAAAATTTTCGGGTCGTCATTGTTCGGTCGGGTCGGGGCGAGGTCCCATACTCCAATTTAAGTGTGATATCTATATTGCTTACCTACATGAGCAGCCAATCTCTCTTTTTTTTTCCAACCATGATATTCATAGGTTAAAAATGCAACTTTTTGACCGTTTTTATTGAACAAGTAGCAAAGCAAACAAAATACTTTATTCGTCTTTACACTATACTCAAACCAATACTTAAAGTCGTTAAACTAATCGGGAGTAAATGGTCTTAATCTACAACCAACTTCTCCTTTATCCCTTATGGCTATATTCGTTGTTACAAGTGTAATTTGTAATTTCGTTAACTTTGTTTAAAATTAGCAAGAGGTTAATCATTCCATGTCCAACTTGATATTAGTTGTTTAGGAATACTTGCACCCACTAATATATTCCATCTTGTAGTTATTTAAATTTTAAAGTGTTTCATGGAGATTGTATTTGCTAATCTTTTTTACTGTGCATGCTTCTGTCTCAATTTAATCTGCATCCCAACTGATGCCATACTTGTGGGAAAAAATAGTCCAGTTTATAATTGCTATTGGAGTGAATATTTTTTTAAAAAAAGGAAAAAAAGAGAAAAAACGGATTGAGTAAGGCTGAACACATGACCTTTAAGTTGAAAAAGGACCTTTAACTTTAAGTTGAGAAAGGAGGGAGCTACCATCACAGCAAAGTTGATATTCATAATAAGGGTTCCATCTATTAATTATTATATGGTCCTTGAAAAAATTAATATACCGCATTCAAGAAATTTCTAAAAAATATTGGTGTCCCGGGACCCCGATCCACACTATGTGGGTCCGCCCCTACCCCAACGACTTAATGTTCTCTAATGTTTTAGTAATGTTGGTTTTTGTAAAAAATTAAGATTATTTCTTTTCTTCCAAATGCACCAACTAGCGATAAGAATAATCCCATATATGATCTTGTTCTTTCGGTGGTCCAAAGTGCTCATACATGGATTTTGAGCAAATTTGCAATCGAGACCATAAATAGGGGCAAATGACATTAATTGCAAATACCTTGCCAAATCAACAAAGCGAAAAAGATAAGACAAGATAAGGTGATTGCTCGATTTCTCGTAATCTCCGCAAAGTTTACAAACAACCGAGTCCACTTCAATATTTCGTTTGGATAATTCCATGAGAGTCGAGATTATATCCATTCCCGTCTTCCAAGCATGAATATTGACTTTTTTGGGGACCCATCTATTCCACCTCATAAAGAGCGAGACGAGGAAAACGGAAGCATCAGATAACAATTTTTTCATAAGGCGACCGAAAAATCCAGAGGAGTCGATGGACCAGACCCACGATACGGTATATTGTTAAGAACCACATGTTGTAACAAAATAAGGCACTCCGCTAACTCTCTAAATTCTGCTTTAGATAAAGATCTTTTCCATCTCTATTTCCAAATAAGATTGCCCAAATTGAATTCAAATAAGCGAAATGATTTCCCAATTTAGCCACAGTGTTTCATGTGCCCGGTTGCTTTTTAGAAATGGGGAAGAGTTGGCCAAAATTGAAACGAAGAGTATAACGACAAAATAACCTTTCTCCAAAGTGCACCGGGTTAATTTTTATATCTCCACCGTCATTTGGTTAGAAGAACTATGTTTGCGTCTTATAGAGGTGTAAGAAGTTTCTTCTTCTCACTTCCAATTGATCAATGATGTTGCAAGAAGCTTTAAAACGAGAGAAAACAATATATAGGTAACGTTTTTTTTTGTTCTAGCTACTTACTAGGACTGTTTTTTTTTATTTTTATAAAATACCGTCTTTCCAAAAAAAAATATGTAGGTAACGTTTCCATCACTAATTTCAAATGAGTTAATCTTCCCATGCCAAAAGGACCGAAGTCTTACAAACCGAGAGCCTCTTATCAAAGGCCTTGAGGATCGAGTTCTAGCTACTAGTTCTGTTAATATTGTCTCCTACGGTAAGACTATGATTAGAACATTGAAGATTACCAGGTTTACATCTGATCAAATCTACAAAATAATAGATACTAGGTAATATATTCCACGTTTTACGACGAATTTATGTGATCCTAAGGCTATAAATAGTAAAATTTCTTTAATTTTTTTTTATCACTTTCATTTTATACATTTAACAAAAAAAAATTATTAATTAATTAACCAACTTATTTATTTTATTATATATATGTTATTTTTATTTTTTCATTTTCCACTGAAGTTATTTATTTTTGCTTTTTTAAATAAGTTATATATTTTTCTAACTTATAGATTTTTTTTTAAGTTTTACTTATAAGTAAAGAAATTTATTCTTATTTATTTTATAAAACTATGTTTTTAACAATTTTTATAATTTACTTATTTTCGATTGTTAGATTAAGTTATTTACTTGTATCATTATACAATTGTTATAATATTTTCATGCTATTTTTTTAAATGGTAGAGAATTATTTGAAGTTTAACATTTATGAGGTAATTATACACTTAATCTTGAGCAAGTGCTAAATGCATGCTTGTTTATTTTATTTTCGATTGTTTTAATAATATGTAGTTTTGTAGTTTATTGTTTGTAATTCATTTGTTCGAGTACCCTCATTTTCTTAAAGAAGGAACACGACTATGAAATCTTGTAATTAAAAAATCATAAATAAATAAATAATTTAAACGTATATATGTTTATAAAACAAATAAGTTTGCTTAATTAGTCAAGTGTTATAATTTTAAAGAAAAAATCTATATGATTAAAAAGTGAGAAAAATATATAACACATTTAAACAAATGAAAATAAATTAATTATTAACAAGTTTAAAAAATATACAATTTTATAAAACAAATAAGTTGGTTAATTTAAATTTATTTATTTTTTGTTGTCAAAACTATAATATATAATATAAAAATGATAAGAAGAATTAAATAAGTGTAAAAAAAAAAAAGAAAGGGAAAAATAAAAGAAACTTATCATTTGTCATCTCAAGGGCCAAAAAACAACTAATAAAGCTGAACCTCAGGATTCATTTGTTCAAAAATTATTATTTTGAACTAAATGAGCTATGAAAAATAAACATAAAAATCAAAATAGCAATTTACTCCACGTTGTATAATAGTTATTTAATTTATGAACTTAAATTCAAGATAAGGAAAGAGATATGTTAGTATCATATATAGTATGCAGTAAATTAATGCCATTAAATTTAGTCAATGATGATAATTTTTTTTTTATAATTTACATATTATTTTAGTTAATATATATTGATTAATTATCAACTTATGTAATTGTGTTACACATTTTCAAAAGTTAATCTTTTGAATCTTAAAAATAGTATCACGTACACCATATGTATTACGAGATTGTGATTATTAGGTATTAAAAGTTAATTATTAGACGAAAAAATAATGATAATTTTTTTAATTTACATATTATTTTCATTAAAATATATTGATTATAAACTTATGTAATTGTATTGCACATTTTCAAAAGTTAATATTTTGAATCTTAAATATAGTATTGTGTACACCATATGTATTACAAGATTATGATTATTAAGTATTAAATGTTAATTATTAGACGAAAAATAATTGTGTATAAAAACAATTACATTAATGCACAATTACCAATGAAAAGAAAAGAATTAGTAATTTTTTTAAAATATTAACAAAATCATATATTTTCCTTTTTTGTAATTTTATTTAACAATCAACAAGATAGTATTAAAAATACTAGGAAGACGCTAGAAACCACCAAATACAAAAAAAAAAAAAACCAAACCACCGAGCGCGCGCAATTACAACCCACGCTCAACCATCCAAGTATGAAAACAGAACAATAAACTATTATAGCCGAAAAGAGAACCAATAATCCTTATTTTTGTATTCAAATCTATAGTTAAGTAGGGAATGTTAACGTAGAAATGAAATTAACGTGTTAAACGTGAGAATCAAGTAGAGTAATCAATGTTTTAAAAACCGGTATTTTACTTGTACCGTATTGGGCTAAAAATGGTACAACCGGTTGAATACCGGGAGGTTCGACCGGTTGAATAGTGTACCTTATAACTTTCTATAAATATATTTTTAATAAAAAAAATAACCAAAACTAAATGATTCCCGTAACTAAAAATAATCCAAAAGTTAATTCATATTAAAAAAATAATGCAAAAGCACTCAAGTTTAAAAAAAATAGTCCTAATGTTTACACGTTTGAATGTTAGTTGTTGGGTTAAAAGTAATTTTGAAAAAATATGGGCTGCAAATATCAAAAAATTCTCGGTCTTAAAACCCGTTTGCCGGTAAAAACCGGTATTTTAGACAAAAAAAACCGCCGACACGATGTTCTAGCAAACCAGTCAAAAAATACCGGACTTAAAATACCAGCCTACTATGCAAAATCCGGTTTAACCGATTCAACCGGTCGGTTTGAACTGGTTTTTAAAACACTGAGAGTAATTATATGTACAAGTAGAGTAATTATGTAATTACTCTATGATAACATAATTACTCTATGATATAATTACATAATTACCGTACTTGTATATATAATTACTCTACTTAATTCTCACGTTTAGCACGCTAATTTCATTTGTATTTGATCCAAACCCAGTATATGTTAAGTGTTTTTCCATATTGTTATTAATTTGTTAAATTTCATATTATATTAAAATCCATAGTTTCTTTTTTAACGGCTAAATCCTTATAAATAATTAAATATTTGTGTAAACCTAGTCAAACACATTGATTCTTAACCTTATGTATTAATGACATTTGCCCTATAAATACGAAACAACAAAACATACTCTTAGCATTAGAAAAAAACATAGTAAAAGAAATGTCAAGCTCAAACGAGTTTACTAGTTATGGTAAAAACAAGAGTCACATGGTTGGTGAACCATCATTGGTACCACTAGCTCAAGTCAACAGTGCTCACATATTGCCTAAGGGCGCTAAAATCATGAGCACTGCTGCCCTTAATGCGGCAATAGAGCATGAAATAAGAATGGGTAAGCTAGATCCGAATATGGACAAGAAACAAATGAGACGGTTAGTAAATCTAAACTAATGTTACTTTTACACGCTTAATGACGTTGTTTTCACATACGTAATTTAATATCTTTGTCGTGTTAGGGTTATCTCAAACCGCTATGCTGCAAAGAAGTCTCATGACAAGAAGCTCAACAAAGTGGCCGAGTTAGAGAAGAGTCACAAAGAGTTGGAGGTAATTTCCTTGTTTATTTGTTAGTTTTATTACTTTATAAAACATGTGCGCGTTAATTTAAAATTTTTATTTAAAGTTGTTTTTGCTAAACTTGCTAGTTATATTTGACACTCATTTCTCTTTCAACTTTTGTTGTAGGGTACTGTAGCTAACCTTCGGCCGCGGATTGAACAAGAACAACATGTTCGATCGCATTTAGGGCTTGAGAAAGAAATGTTGTCTCAAAAATTACAAGATACTACTGACATAAGCAATCTGCGAGCTGGTATTTAGTTCATATAATTTTATGTGTTTCATTTTAAAGCTACTTAATGTTTTTAAAAGATAATTAATTAAAACTTTTAAGTTGTTTGTTTATTAATTTTTGTAGCTGAAATCTCTAATAACACATTGGAGAGAGATTGGTGGAAGGAACTACACATAATGCAAATGCAAGCAACCGCCGCAGCCACCCTCGCCCCGCCACCTCCACCACCATACAACTAAGATGTGTTGAACCTTCTAGACTTGGGCATGCATGGTTTATGAATAAGATCTTATGATGATGATAATGTATTTGTTGGTTTTAATGGATATTAATTAGTTTCATGATTGGTGTCATGTGCGAATCTACGTACCGTTAAAATATGTTATATAGTACATGATACTCTTTTTTACGTGAATATTCATTAACCATTTTGGAAAAATAACACGAGTTAAAATTTACGGATCCGTGACGTCACATACTTGATATCGCTCCAAATTAATCTAATCTCGTCATTAAAATTTTGCGATTGTAAGAATTATGAAGTGACAAATCGTGTCCAGAATCATAAAAGTAAACATATACGCATATATTTTCAAAGAGACAATTTTCCTATAGACTATATAGCATATATATGTTATTCTTTCATGAGCCATGAAAATACAATATGCTTTCAGTTGAGCGTGATTCTTGATCGTTAAGCGATTACTGAAAGAAATATAAAAATATACATATAATTTTGCGATTGCCTAAAACACAAGAAAACCGTCTAAAAAATTTAGAAAGGATTATAATTGCGTAATAATTGGACCATGTAATTTGGTCAAAAAGGTTTAGATATCGTCTTCTATCTTTTGACACTTTTTAAAAATTAATAAATCTTTGCTTGCGTTTTGTTAGTATCCAAGTAAATGATCAAAGGACAATTAACTCATTTAATTTTGTATCTATTCATATCTTTTTTGTCTTTTTCTTCAGAGTTTGAAAACACATGATTTTTTCTGAGATGGGATACCAATCTTTCATACAGGAAAAAAAATAACTAATTAATATTTTCAATTTATGACGATATTGATAATTGGGGATGACAGGTTTGAACTAGAAAGCCCAACGTCCATATAAGCCCATATGGAAAATGAAAACAGGCCCAAGTGATATAAAGTAAAATGGACACAATTATACAGTTAGTCCCTAACGTTTTCAAGAAGTAACAAGACTTGGTACTAAGGTTTAAAAGTCACATATATGGGTACTAAGGTTTTAATTTTGTAATAATGTTAAGTACTAACTTTTAACTTTCGTTAAATGTTAATAGAAATGATAGGCATGGACAAAAAAGCAGAGAGCATTGTCGTTACACCTTCTCGCTCCTTATTTTGATACTAATAAAGACGTGAAGAAAAACAACTTTGACAATGGTTCCAATAATACCAGTATCTGAATTGTTTGATCGGTATCAGTTTTGTTCGATTCGTTGCCGGTGGAAATTAGTATCGTTTAGCCAAAAATAATGCATTATTCCGAACACAGTTCGGTGGGTTATAGTACCTGTACTCGGTATTGTTTACAATTAAAAAATGTTTATTTTTAATGATTTTCTCAAATAAGCCTTGTCTGACATAAGTATGAACCCATAAAAAATGTGTTTTAAATTGATCAAAAAAAAAGGTTTCAAAAACTATTAGTAAGTATGGACCCATAATACATTGTTGTTCGGTCAGTTGCAGGCGTGTTTGTCACGGTACCAGTATGTTATTGGCAATCGATACAACAAATGTTTCAAAGTATCATATTTATAAGATAAATGGATATAAATCATACTTACTTTATAATAATGTGTCGCATTTAAGTTGCACGACATATCAGTCATAAATATATAGTATGGGAATTTGATATTCTTATTAGTATGACAATTTGAGTGGAAAGGTGTAATGATAATAATTTCCTCAGTTTTTTTTTTCATATGCCTACCATATGTGAACATCTAACAAAAGTTAATACCTAACATTGTTACAAAATTGAAACTTTAGTACCCACACATGTGGTTTTGCAACTCTAGTACCCAATCTTGTTATTTTAGGGAAATGCCAGGGAGTATCTAGGTAATTGTGTTAAATAAAATATTATAGAAGGATTATGATATCGTAGAATTATCAAAGAGTTGATCAATCATATTTATGTTTTGTTGTAAATCTTTTGAAAGGCGGAGTTATATTAAGAAAGGGAACTAGCAAAACTATTTCACATCAAACAAGACATATAACATACATATTTAGTATATTAAATTTACACTAAGTGTCTCAATCGACTGTTACTTTCTTCGATCTTGAAATCACCCATAAAAAGTTTTTTATTTAAATGTTTTCCACAATTTGGATTGGACACGTATTGATTATGTTAAATATCTTAGGAAACGAAGCCAAAAGGATATACTTTCACATCACCACACTAAACCATCAACCACTACTTACAAGTACATTTAATGGGGAGGAACATCACACGAACTTGTCCTACCTTAGAAAATTATGATAACAACATTAATTTATGGTTGGTATTAAGTCATTTGAGTACAAATTACCTTTTGTTTGTTCTTTCTTCTTCTTCTTATTCTTTTTAAATTGAACCAACCATAGTAGTTAACTAAAACAACGTTCGGTATATAACCAATTTTAAAGTTTATCCGTACATAGTGTTTAGCAAATATAATGACTACACAATATTTTTTTATGCATTACTAGTGCTTACATGGCATTTGCATTTCTCTATATAATATACTAGGTTAAAAACCCGTGTGTTACACGGGTTGAATTGATTTGTTTTAATTAAAAAATTATGAATTAAATGTTACAAGATAAGGGTGCCACTTGGCACAAAAATAAACCAATTAGGTGTCATGTGGCATAAACATCATTTTTGTTTATTATAATAGTAGATACAAGTGCTAACATGGTTTTACGATTCTTTACTTGTAATTAGTTTTTTTTTAATGAAATGTCATTTAATTAAATACTAAAGTATCTTTAAGTAATGATAAGATGAGCATTTTGAAGGACTAGACTACCATAGCGAAGCTAGAAATTGTATGGTTCACACGTTATAGATGCATCAATTATTTGGATATTTCAAATGTGTGTTCCAAGTTTGAATAATTACTATTTAATACGTTTCACATTTGTATCATAGCTTCAATAATTTGAAAAACTTGTTAAATACCAGTTGAAAGAAAAAAGGTTTTAATTTGATACAGTACTTAGTTAAAATTTGATTTAACTAAGTACCGTCACATACTCACATGGGCTTAATTTGCTAACCAAATTTTGACCGATCTAACTTGGACTACAGCCCAGATATTTCAGTATTTCACAACTCACAACACTTTGTTTTTATATTGGAAAGGGTGGGAAAAGTGGGATTCATTTTACAAAATAAGATATTTGACATTAGTTTTATATGGCAGATAGTCAACACATATATATTCAATATTTTCTTGATTGTTCATAATTCACAAATATACCGCTTAATTCAGTCAGATTTAAATAACTAACTACAAATACTATATATGGCTATATATATCGGTATCTTTAAAAAGTGAAAATGAAATTGTGTTCAACGGATTACGGGTATCGATCAACGAGACCGAAGAATAGACGTCTCTCGTTTTTTTGGGTGTGTATAGGGGCAAAATTGTTGAGTTAGATTGGGAGATGTGATGTTCTTTTACATTTTAAACATTTTTGTTGTAATCGGTGTTTATGTTGTATTTGGGCGTAAATTGGTGTATTCAATCGATGACTAATGACTTAGTAGTTCCTTCGTTATTAAAATTCAACCGTTCAAAGAGAAAAAAACTACAAAAACTAATCTATATATATTGTTCTCTCAACCCCCCCCCCCCCCCCACACTATATATATATATAAATGGTCAACTTTAGACTCTTTACACGTTCTCATAACCAACCCAAGCCGAACCAAAAACGCGATACACATCCGGTCTGATTTAGTCGGGTTGAACCCTCCACTTAAACTAGTCAACCCGACAAATAAAACCAAAAAAGTGAATTAACTCAGAATTTTACTTACCGTTCATTATCTACTTCGTTTCACATTTATAAGTCCCTATAAAAGATACAAAGACGGCCAGTTTGATATCCAGTACGACCATAAAAACATCGGTTTTTCTAGCATAGTTCCTTACTTCAAATCAATTTATATAAACATAAACTCTGTGGACAAAAAAAACTAAAAAAAATTAGGGAATATAATACCCAACTCTGTAATTGTCATTAGCAAAATAACCCTTCACTAACAAAGATTATATCATTATATCTATATAACATCCTGTCCCAATAACCCCACCAATCCAACGACACTAACACAAGGGGCACCTAACCAAACCATTCTCATTGCACAACGTACAACTCCTAAACCCACCTTTCTCACTGTAACACTTACGACTCCCCCTGCACTCATCACACATAATAAACCTAAAGTCACCGCAAACCTCACAAACTCCGGCAGCCACCGCCGGCAACCGCTCAACAAACTTCTTCAACTCACCTGTCTCATGCAACTGCCTCACCTCCTCAGCTCCGCCTATATACTCACCACCGATAAAAACCCTAGGTAACTCCAATTTTGACTGGTCAACGTCCACGTCACCGGACTCTGACATGAGGTTTTGTAACTCGTGTAGGAACCTCGAGTCCATTGACAGGTCTCGTTCGTCGATTGAGATACGGAAGCCGCGTAGGATTGATTTGACTGTACGGCAGGCTTCGAAGGTTGACCGGACGATCCGGAGGCTGGTTGTGTATATCACTACTCGCTTTTCGGCTCCTGGAATTGATATAACGCCATCGGATTGAGTTAATTTCGTTGATTTCTCCGCCGGTTCAGATTTGGCTGAATTAGGGTTTAGTTTTGTGGAGAATTGAACCGGAATTGAAACTACACCATCGGATTTCGTTAATTTCTCCGCCGCGGCGGCGTAGGTTGAATCCGGTGAAGAATTTACCGAATTAGGGTTTATTTTGGCGCCAAACTGTTGCGAATTGGAAATCACACCGTCAGATTTCGTTAATTTCTCCGGCGCGGCGGTGTAGGTTGAATCCGGTGAAGATTTGGCCGAATTAGGGTTTAGTTTGGCGGCAAAATGAGACGGAATCGATACAGTACGGTCGGATTTGCTCAATTTCTCCGGCGCGGCGGCGTAGGATGAATCCGGTACAGATTTGGGGGATTTGGCTGTACTAGGGTTTAGTTTTGGGGAAAACTGAACCGGAATCGAAATCTGACGGTCAGATTTCGTTAATTTATCCGCCGGTAACGCATTGGTTGATTGCGGTTCAGTTTTCGCCGCCGGTTCAGCATTATTTGAATCCGGTGTAGATTTGGTGGCAAAGGCACGTGCGAATTTGTTAGCAAGGTGAACACGGTGGAAGATGGATAACCGTCTAGGTGTGGTGGCGGTGGCGGTGGTTGAGCAAGGTGACAGTTGAGGATCTAGGGTTTGGTTGAAGATATTATAATTAATATTATTAATATCATCGTCATCGGCGAACAGATTGGCAACGTCTTTTAATGATGAGCGGTTGAAATTGAGGCTTAAAGAGTGTCTACGACGGACTGGAACATCAATAGGATCGATTTCACGGCGTGATGATCTCCACATCTCAGGTCAGATCACTGAAACCCTAGGTTATACGACGGCGTATTGATTTGGATATTTGATAAATGGATTGGATCTTAATTGAATTTGAAGGTTTGGTTGGTGAAATGAAGAGTTATTGATTGTAAGGGTTTTGAATTGAAGATTTGAAATGGTGGATGTGATTATGATATGAAGGTATGGTGTGATGAATATTGAATAGTATTTATACAAATGTGAATGTAAAGAGAAGGTGAAATTACAATTTGGACACTAGTTGCTCTTTTGTGACATTTCCTTAATTCCTTAATTATTATTAGTTGTGAGAATGAAATGAAATTTACCATTAATGATTACTTTTTGATGAGTAAATTATGTTTATGATTTATGTGTGATTGTAGGTCTAAGTTTTGTTATGGTTATAATGTTTCTGGGTGAGTCAGGCAGTTGTTGACGTTTCGTCTTATGAAGGCTTACTAGGGGTATAAAAGGTAGATTCGAAATCAACTAAAAAAATATTTGTTTTTTTAAATTTGAAATTAAAATAATTATCAAAATCAGAAATAGAGTTTGTTTTTCACGAACCTCACGACGTGAAAGATGTGCACGTGTTTTGTGTTTCGGTGAAAGGATAAAAATACTTCACTTGGATGATAAGCTGACGGAAAGTCGACTGTTTGACTTTAAATGCTAAATGTGTTACTTTTCGTTAAAGTTTAATAGGCTCTAATATTGTACATTCTTACCAATTCAGATATAATTATAGACAGCATTATCACATTAACATATATGCTTAGATGTATACCGCATTTACAATAAATCAACGGATGCATTTTTGGATAACTTTTCAATTCAAATTATAATTAATTAATAAGATTTTGGTGGTGTAATTTTGAGGTGATGTTCTTTTGATTTAGTTTTATAAAGTACAAATTGGTAAAGATTTTGACAATATAACCATTTTTGTAAAACTAGTCGGGTGAAGGCATCCGTCACATGAAACAAAAAGGAAAGATATGCCCGTTAAGGAAACATATATTTCCTATAACAAGATTTGAATCAAGTAGAGTTGCCTGTTTTAATTAAAGAATTTTCCAAACTTAAATTTGGAAATGAGTTATTTATGTCCATAAAAAGAATGTTGTTAATGATTTTACTTGTATGTAAAAACTTAATTGCATATATAATATAAAATATATCGTTGATAAGAGGTGCACAAATAGGGTTTTTTAAATACCCGGTTCCGGTATGACCGGGTACGGGTATGACCGGGTATTGGTAATAATTAGTTCGGGTTCGGTTCGGGTCGGGTATTGTCTATAAAAATCATGCCATATGCATCGAGTTCAGGTCGGGTATAGAACTAGGTATTCTAAAACCGGGTATTTGAATACCCTATTATCGGGTATTGAAAAAACCATATTTACGGGTTTTTTCGGGTTTTTTTGGGGGTATTTTTCGGGTATAGATTTGATTTTTTTTAAAGTTTGCACTTTTAGGGGTATTTTTAGGGTGTTTTTAAGGTATTTTTCGGGTATACATCGGGTATGGAACCGGTTAGGGTTTTTGGGTATTACCGGGTACATATCAGGTCTGGTTCAGGTTCGGGTTTTAGTGCCAAAAAGCATACCCTATCCATACCCTGCGGGTAGGGTCGGATATTAAAAACCCGGGTATTAAAAAAACCGGTTCCGGTTTTTTATTTCGGGTCCGGTTCTGGATTCGGGTTTTTTGTGCACCTCTATCGTTGATATCAATATAATATACGCTAATAAAAGCATTAAGTTTAAATCCGATCTTAACGAGGTTTTATCGCAACGGGCCTTCCTATGTCTTGAGCTACCTAGCATTGTCTGCAATCTCGGGTGTATGAAGTCACCTTTTGTCATTGGGTTACCCCCGAGTAGCCGAGTTTTATTCTTTGATTTTTCAAAAAGGAAATAACAACTAGAGATGTTTTTTTCTTTGGCAGGCTATATAAGATTTGCATAAATACACCTTTCAATCTTTCATTTTTAGTTTGAAACAATTATATCAGTATAAAAGAACACATTTTTAAAAAAATATGTAATCTGACAATTTATATTGTCTATTCTCACACGATTCAATCCTGTATGTGTTTACTAGTTGTACTCAACTACTCACTATTGATTGAACATGTGGGACAAATAAATACGGAATTTTTCATGTCAACAGTTTATGAATTCATGATTATGTAATTATTAGTGCTTCGATTTAGCTAGTCAAAAGCATTTTTATTTGTCTTAAAGTAAGACATGAAAATTTATGGAGGGAAATAACTAAAACTTGAATCCTATTTTGTTTAATAAAATGTCCAAACTTTTAGCTGGAAGTTGTTGAACAAATGTGCTTAAGTTTAATAATGGAGAGTAATTTTCTAAAACGTTCAAGGGACCATGATGTTCTATTGCTTTTATCAAGTTTATAATAAAATATGACGAATTTAATAATATTGGTTTTCTATCATAACCTCTTGAAAGTCACTTGTCCTACACAAGTTGTAATGTATCTTATACCAATGGTTAGTAGTACATCGGCAAGGTCCTTTTTTTCGAATGATCTCCCGTTAGTGAAAGTCCCTCGTTTTGCAATGAGTCTATCATTGTATCTCCTTTCTATCTAGCTATCATGAGTGGTTTTTGCTCTTTATTTGAAAACGTATATACAAACACCATCATAATCTCCATCATCAGAGAACTCTAATCAACTAAAAATAACGTGTGAATTTGTAGAAGCTTTACCATATCTTCTTTACAAGTTACAACCCAACCTTTTAACCGCATCCACTATAAATTTTATAACTAATAGAATGAAACAAATATCAAGGGATTTTTGGCCTAGTGGTATCAAGGAGTGAGATAAGGTACAAAAAAACGTTTTTAATTTTTTTAAAAATACTAATTAAATAAATATTTAAAACCCACTAAAGTAAAACAAGAGGTTAGTTACAATGAAGAGGTTTAGAAGTTGAAGTGGGTGGATTCACATGGGTTGATTGTTACATCACATATTTCAATTAAGCTTTGCTTGCAAAACATACTTATGGACGCCATGGCCCCTTTATCTTTTGTTTAATATTCTGTCTTGGAAATAAAGGTTTTATACAACTATTACCAAATAACACAAAACAAATTCTAGCGGAGAAATACAAGAACAACATATACTTATATTTATGTTCTCATATTTCTCCGCTAGAATTTGCAATGGTCCGGGTTTGGTTTGGGTTGTAACTAATTTCTTTTCTTTTGTTTATACTTTCAACATATACTTATATTTATGTTCTCATATTTCTCCGCTAGAATTTGCAATGGTCCGGGTTTCGTTTGGGTTGTAACTAATTTCTTTTCTTTTGTTTATACTTTCAGGTTTCTTGCTTCTTGTGAGTTGTCCTTTTTTTATCGTTAATATAATTGGCTTTTAAAAACATAGACAAGCATATTTATTTCCTCTCTCCTACTATATCCAACATGCACCGCATAGAAGTGTTTTCTACTCAAATTATGTATGCTTAATCAATCGAGTTCAAGTATTAATGTTAATCAGTCCAACCTAAACATATATGGCTTTTTAAATAAACTTTTACCAATATGATAAAAATATATAAACCTGCAGACAGATAGTGCAGTGATAAGATTCTATCATATATGTCACGTTAGCATCTCACTTGATAACTTTGGTTAGCAGGGCATTGACATTGCTACTAAAAATTCCAAACTTCTCAACAAAAAGGACATGTGAATATTAACTCTCTTAACTGTTCATGTATGAACCAAGGTAAGGTGAATATCACATAAATACCCGAAACATCCTGACAGAGCCGGTATCTAAAAATCAAACCAAGTATAAGTTTGATTAGAAAAACTGTCTTCAGACACAAGCATGGTACATATTATGGTTTTATATAACATCAGGTCGGATTACGCAAAATCGTATATGCAAACATTTATTTCAACTAACCCTAGATCTTTGTTTGATAATGTTTCAAACCAACAGATTTAGACAAAAACTAACTTATTTAGATATTAATTTTTGAGTGTTATAAGGTATTCTACTAAATTTCATATGCAGGCAATATGTAATATTTTAAGTTCTTGTTAAAACATGAAATCACACAAAAATAGTATGGTCAAAAGAAAAGGAAATGCATATAATATCTCGGTATTTCCTACCAAATTAACAAGTATGCTCGCTATGATGATACCCGATGGGTAATTAACACACAAATACCGACAATTTTACAATTGAGCACGAGACTAAAATGACCAATACTGCCCTCATAACCATCAATGTAACAAAGGGTATATAATCTCTTATGAAGCTTTTAACAGAAACATGGGTCAAGTTTGGTCATCCAACAATATTGTTTAGCCAAGTCTCAACTGTCATTCAGAATGCATATGAAACAACAAGAAACAATAACCACACAGAGGTATTACAAAACCGTCTTTACCCGAAAACATCTCCAATTATTCCCACGCAATCGTGGACAAACCGATCAACGAAAGTACACAGATACCTGAGGGATGTCAATATCATTCCCATCCTCATCTTCACAAGCCACCATTAAATCCAAGTGGCGGCGATATGGCGGGAGCTCCATCTTCGCCACGTCCCGAGCCAAATCCACCACCTTCTTATCCATCCTGTCCTTATGCCTAGGAAACATACTGTTATACAACAAACAACTTCCACACGAAATACTATAAGCATCGAGTCCTTTATCTGAAAGCCATTGGATGAGTTCCCGTAGAGTAGGGTTGCCCTTAATGGACCATCGGTCCCACACGGTCCAGCTCAGGTCCTGGTGTTTGATGACCTTGGCTGGGACTGGCTCAGCCATAGAAAATAGAGGGAGTGCCAAGTTGGCGAATGTGTTACGATAGTCTTCCACTTTGTGGTCCCCGTCTATGACTTTATAAAGCTCCAGACAAACCAGACCCGTAGCCATGGCTGTTGATGTGGCGATTGCTGGTATGATTCTTCCAGCGATGAATTTGGCTCTCAGTTTGTCAACTTCCGGGATGCTGTAATTCCTTGCCCTCATGTTCGCCAATCCAGCTATGAAATCCATGTGGTAATTTGTATCATCATCCTACAAAATTATAATTTGTGGTTATACTTATACAAATTGCAAGCTGAAATAAATATAAAATTAAGTATAAATGCAAACCTTTTCAAATTGAATAGGTTTCATGGCGTAACCAGAAGGAAGAGTCTGTCTGCGCTGTTCTAGCCTCCTGATTAATTCAGCAATAACTGCATCGTCATCAATGGAAGCAGAAGATAAACTGGTGGCATTTTCATCAGTTTCAATTTTAACACCTTGTTTTGGTTGGAAGTCGGGGATGATAACCCGGTCAACAGCCTCAGCGAGTTTCCTCTGGTTGTTAACCCAATCAGGAATCGGGATGCCAAATGTTTCGGCCCGGAGAATGGAGCCCGCCAATACAAAGTTAAGATGGGTCAGGTCATCAACAGAGAAGTTCAATGGGCGAGGGAACCGCTTTGGGGCTGACCAAAATGGAGCTCCGGTACTCGTTATCGCATCTTCCGGGAATGTAAATATCAGTTGCTTCATACGGTTAGAGAAGTAATCTTCAAACCTAGTAAGAAAATTATATAAATGAAATAAACAAGAAGATATTATAAGTAAAAAAGAATGAAATGTGAAAAGAAGGTATTACTTTAGACGAGCCCACGTGATGCAATCTTGAAACGTTTCACATCTTTCTCGGTCGAGACATTCAAGGACCCGTTCCAAATTATCACGGGCCTGGGCATCACCAGCGTTCTTCATCGCAGATGCATATTCACTTGGATTAGAGAGATACGCATTGACTTCTGAAGGGGTTTTCTCGAGTAACCCTTCGAATTCAGACCGAGCCCAGGTCAAACAATGGTCAATGTTATGTGGAAACGAGTGGACAGTACACATAGGCGCTTGCTTCTCTGGTGGGTCCCGAGAGGCACCATAGTTTTCAGTCAAATGAGGAATAACCATCTGAGTGTTGCACTTAGCACCCAGTGTACCCGACTCGAGAAGTGGCTTCTGGAAGTACACGCATCTTTGGTCAACATAAAGTCTTGCATTGACATTATCCAAAGCATTAATAACAACGTTTAAATTCTCCCAAAACGTATCGTCGAATACACTCTCGGTCTCGGACCCCACACGGTTCTGCAATGCTTCGATCTGAAGACGAGGGTTGATTAAAGTAGCTGCAGAAGCAGCAACGGTTGATTTGGCTTGCCCAATATTCCAGTCACGAAACAGGAATTGTCGGCTGAGGTTGCTTTTTTCGATGACATCGTCATCAGTGACAGTTAATTTCCCTTGAGGGCCACATGAAACACCCATTAAAGCCAAGTTTTTCAAAAACTCACACCCAAGTGCACCTGATCCTACAACGAAAGACCGAGTGTTTTCCAATTTCTTTTGAAATTTGGCTCCAAATACTGAAATCTGAGCATCATATCGAGTGTTTAACGGTTTGTAGTCGCTCGGTTCCAATGGTTCAGTAGGAAGTGACTCAACTGAATCAAAGTAGAAGAATTGTAGAAGTGGATGGAACTTTCCAGAACACGCCTTGACAACTTCTTGACCAACTATGCCACCAAACATTGCAGCCATGGGATTAAGCACAGCTCGAGCCCCGTAAGCAAAATCCCGCAAAAGCTTGGGATTAATATCATCTAACTTTCCATCTCCTGATCTTTCATTTATAACAGTAGCAATAGAAGTCAGCTTTTGGGCATCATCTTCTGAACCAGCAACCGGGAACCGGCCGAATTCACATCTGAACTTATCAAGTGCTTGAAAAGCAAGATGCAAAAGAGGCGGTCGGTCAAATTTGGAAAAATCACTCAACAGAAACTCGCCTGGGGATCCGAGTGCTTCTTTTAATGGCTTGAAGTTCAAGACCTTTGGCTGTTTGACTTGAGTCACTATACCACCTTTTACATACGTGCCAAATTTGGTGGTGTCTTCTTCTAGAAAGAATGAATATGGTCTGCAACTTTTGACTTTTCTTGGTTTTCCATCGTTAAGTTCTGGCATCCCATGAATTTCAGAAAATGTGACAAGATCACCATCTTGGAACTCCAGGCGTTCATCATCAACACATGTAACAAGTGCAGGGTTATCATTACTGATGGATGCTATGATGCCGGTGTGTGGTTCTTCACCATCAACATCGGTTACAGTGAACTCAGACCCGAAATCACAGAAAATGTTACCGAAAAGTCCTCTGACTTCAGTCTTGATAAAAGCAATAGGAGGCTGATGGTTGTGGCAGTAATCATCAAATTCGATGGCTCTTTTCAAGTCGATGTCGGTAAATACCACAGCCTGAAATATAATAAGACGTGCATTAATATGATTATAAAAGAAATCACTAGAGAATCGAGATGAGCGATTATTAGTGCAACAGATATGTTAGGCATCGTCCCTTGAGAATCAAAAAATAATACAGCATCCAAGTTATCAACTCAAAAATAAAAGCACACGCGTAAGCCAGAAATCTAGAAATGGCAATACTTATCTCTACCAGCACCAACACTCAGGTCTTCTGCAACTGCCAGTCAAATGAAGCATGTTTACACCCCAAATTCCATATTGTTGGCTACTTGTATTTTATAATGCAAAGAAAGTAGTGGTGGTGGTAGATTATCTGACATGTGGATGCATTTATAAATCAAAAGGCTAAAAATGCAAGTGTTTAGCAGTAAAGCGCTATTATACATTTGTACCATATAAGCAAGTTAAGGGGCTGCCAAGTTAAGGAAACAATAACAAAAATTAGACTATAGGGTTTATCCCTCATTTGCAAGGATGGTAAATTTATCATAGGCAAAGAAAGAGAGAGTTCTAAAGTGAAGACGCTGAAGTTGTGATTCAAGCTTAAACACAAGTAAGAAAATTGTAAAGCTTGAAGAGTAGAGCAACATTTGTCAAGGAAATCTAATATGAAAGTATGTGTTCTCAATAAGTAGGAAAATCGAAAGTAAGATCAAAGTGAAAAATGTGAAGGCATGTGTTCTAAACTTATACTGCAAAAAAGGTGAGAAAAAAGGGTCTTAACCGTTAGTTTAGCAATTCAATCTTGTTAATGCTAAATTGCTACACTATCATGTCACTTTAGCCCTAAGTATGTTCTATAATATTCTGTTGAAGAGATTAGAAAACTGAATAAGTAGGGATAAATCAGACAGAAAATGAATTTGTGTAACCAGTGGCGGTGATCCACCATTTTGTTGAAAGAAGATATGTATTTTGAAACTATGGTTTTCACTTGCCATTCATCGCTTATCATGTGTGCGATATGTGACACCAGGTGAGATGAGCATATGGTAACAGGCCTGAAAGGACAGTATTTAGAGGGTGGATGGGATTGTAGATAGCTGTAAATTTTAGCATATCTTTTTTTTTTCAAATGACACTTTAAAGTATGTTATTTATATGCAAGTATAAACACCATCGGCTAAAGTTATAAGTAACAGCAGATGTTATTAACTCTATGAATTTACTTAAATATTCAAGACAAGAAAGAAAACCAGGGTCCTTGGTGTTAACACCAACATCAAAAAGAAATTGCATGTAGATGAATGCTACGTCAACCTGTCAGTTGAAAAGAAATTGTGTTTCACTAATCCTTTTGCAAAGATTCTTTATTGAAGGTGAACTCAGCTAATGAAGATTAAATAACTAAGGCACTCAAAACTATAGGATCTAACTTCTATGCTTTTGTCATATTATTCATTTGCATAAACGGAGTTGTCTGTAATTTACTAATGGTTCAAACTATGAGCTTATCGTTCAATTTTTCTATTTGCTGACTGAAAAATTGTATCAGAAGTTTACAGCTTGCCAAGGGAAAGCAAGACTTTCTTTCCCCTCTGGTAGACACTGCGATAAGGAAATCCATAAAAGCCAAAATTACTACAACTTAAATAATTAGATTGTTTACTATATTAGGTTGGCAGTTCTCCATTATTTTGTTGTTAAATCAATATATCATTAAAGCCATCTAACCAGTAGCACATAAGTGGACTGTCTAAGAAATGCCAAACGTCAAAACCTTTCACCCCTATCAGGATTCAATAGTTATTTCTGACTTTCCGTGAAATAGGGTGTACAAATATCAAGTTCTCACAAAATACCCACCCTCCTAATACCTATTATGCTTATTTACATATCATGATGACACCTACTAAACTAGTATTTCCATTTCAGGTACAATAGTTCATTCATCAATCATCACAGAAACGGCATTTTCAAGAGGTATTGTTAAAAGCCTATGACAGGCATCAGGCAATAAATGAATATGAAGAACTCATAAAGCACCACATTTCGTTAAAAGCCTATCACTACACAAATTCAAGTATTCAACAATAAATATCAAATCTAAAAGATTCCAAAGAAAGCCATTTACAGTACCAACACAAACAATAAACCTATCATGTACAGAATTAGTGTTAGTTCTTTCTTTATGTTTTGTTCCATTATACATTACATGTGCAAGTGAAGAAAATGGGTACCTGAAAGTTAGAAAGTTGTTCTTTAGTCAACTTTGTAGGCAAAGTAGACACTAGCACAGCATTGTTGAGCTCCTGCAGCTTCTGGACAGAAGCTAAGGCTCTATTCTTGCCAATATCGTTCTCCGAAAAGATAAAATTGCTAGACAAATCCCACAGTTCCACAACCCCTTCGTCATGCAATGTCACAGACTTCACGCCAGCAAGTATAAGATTTTTTGCTGAAAGGAACATTAAAATGAAAATTGAAGCCATGCAAGCAAGAAAATCAAGTATTTAACATGATATCCAGACATATGAACAATGATAGAAAGACGGCAGCTAAAGGAAAGTTATAACAGCATAATATGCAGCATCTCCAAATGTCCAATATTGTACAGTACTACAGTTTAGAGAATAAAATGAAACCACTAATAGCAGCACTACCTAACACATAAGACGGACAGGTAACCTCTACGATATCATATTCAAAAAATAAATATTGCACCCTGTTCATTCTTTTTACGGGTGCTTGTAGATTTGTTTAAGTGTTTAGGTACAAGTGAGCACAGTTGTGATTTTAGGGTTATTTGAGGTTAATACTATTATCTCTGGAGAAACATGCAAGAAGGGTTGTGTAGAAACTGATTGTTCTGCCACATGTACAATTACAAAATCAGTTCCACATGTATAGAAATTGAATCGGTTCCAATTTACAAAATCATGTTACAAGCAAGACGGTGACAGTCAAGATATTTAATGTAAGATTCTATTAAATGAATAATAATAATAATAATAATAGATAATAGAAAGACAACAGCTACAGATAAAGTTTCAATAATAGCAGAACGTTGCAACAACTCCAAACAAAGGATGTGATACAGTATAAATCACTAACTGAAACCAATATAACAATATTAGCCTAACTACCTGCTACATTAGTAATTAGTTAACAGACAGCTTCTATAATATCATCCTAAATTATAGATATGTCAGTATGTCACTTTTTTTGTACTTTCTAGGCGGTGTTTGGATGTGTAGCTGCAAGTTGAAGTTGCAACAATCAGCTTTTAAGTGTTTTAATAATCGGTTTTAGTGTCCGTATAAACTGAGTATGGTTCTGATTTTCTGATCATTTAGAGGTCAAAATAATTAGACTTGGAGAGCTATGCAAGATAGGTTACATATGATAACTGATTAAGATAGAGGCTACAAAAACAACTCACATAACAAGAGAAAGTGGCTGCATAACAGTAAAAATAAACAAGAGCACTTGAACTAATTAGTCAAATAATCAAATATATTGATGCAATAAGCTTTATCACTCATATCAGACATACACAGAACCAATTACTAGCACAACCACATATTCCTAACACAAAGTAACAATTACTTAATAAAAATAACATGACTAGTAGTTTCATGGAGTCATGGTTACCTATCTCTGCACCAAGTCCTTGTAATCCAGAAATCATCACATTAGACGCAAACAGACGCCTCATCGTCTCACGACCATACACAGCAAGCTGTCTACTATGGAGATCCTCATCAATCTCCTGCATATTCACATCTTCTAGTCCCATCCTCTTCCCGTCACCACCTGCGGTCGTTCTAAACATCATGAACGCAAAAAACGAGGTCAAACAACCGATCCATCGCTCTTTACGCAAACTATCACCAGTATTATGACTATTACCACTACTACTATCAACAGGTCGTTTCCTAAGTAGCGTATGAAGTAAAAAACCGTTAAAACCACCACAAAACCCCATAGAATTGATCAGATTCGAGATCGGTACACACAGGCGATAACAAACGCATAAAAGGAAACCCTAACCCTAGGTAGTTCAATTGCGTATTGATAAACGTTGTGACTTAACAAGTAATGATCCGATCTGGTGTACGGAAGTTGAATTGCAAGTAAAGTAAGAGATATTGAAGAGGAAACTTACCGATTGAAGCAGTAGATTGATTCTTCAGAAATGAATGTGTGTTGCTTGTTCGATGGGAGTATTGAAAGACTGTTGTTGTTGTTGTAGAGAATACTGAACAGTTAGTTGAGAGAAATGAAATTGAAATGGATTAATTGATTGATTGATTTTGTTGAATTTGTAGGTTTGTGATTGTGAAGGCGGTGGCGGAGAGCAGAGTAGACCGGTTATAACTAAATTTGGCTTTGTCGTCGTTGGTGGCTCGCCTAATCTTGTTACACAAGTAACTTTACTTTTTAATATAGATTTAAGTGCTATTTTAGTACATCTGGTTTGTTCAACTACGCAACTTTAGTATATATTTTTTATTTTGTGCAAATGGCTACCTCGGTTTTAAAAAACTTGCATTTTTAGTACTTTTTTTCTAACCTCGTCTATTTTTCCGTTAAGTCAGAGATAATTTGGTAACTTCGTTATTTTCTTTGTTTTTTCTTTTCTTTTAAACACTTATATCTTGTAAACCTAAAATCAACAATCATAACATCAAAATCCAAATCCTAAATCCTCAAACTCTTTCTCCATATCATCATAGGGTTTGAATTTTTACGATATTTGGGTATTTAGAATTTGGATTTTGATGTTTTGATTTGGGGATTTAGGGTTTATAAGACGTAAGCATTTAAAAAAAAGAAAAAAAACAAAGAAAATAACGAAGTTACCAAATTATCCCTGACTTAACGGAAAAATAGACGGGGTTAGAAAAAAAGTACTAAAAATGCAAGTTTTTTGAAACTTAGATAGCCATTTACACAAAATAAATAATAGGTACTAAAATTGCGTAGTTGACCAAATCACAGGTACTAAAATGACACTTAACTCTTTTAACATATTTTATTACTACTAGATGATAATTTAGTCTTTTTGGCGGTAAAAATACTACAAAGATAAGCTAATCATTAATTTTATTTTTTTTGTATTTATGAAATTCATATTATGGTTTATGGATATTGGGGTGATGGTTGATACTTCGGATATTTATGATTTTAGGTTTGGAATCTAACTCAGTGATGGTTGATAATTCGGTTTCTTTTTTGATGGTGTTCCTGGATGAATTAGGTCTGGAACGTTAAAATTGGTATGGATGATTGACATCTCGTTTAGAAAGGCTTAATCGAGAATGGAGAGTAGTTAAACCTTGTTAAAATATGTTATTTGGATTTATGTGGTAGTATTTTACTAGTTTTTTTTTTTTGTAGATTGATCATTCTTTTTTACGTTGAAAAAACAATATTATTGTTTAGTAATTTTGTAAATAAATAATATACACTGAAAATTGTGACAGTTAGCCAAAAGAAAACTTCAAATCGAAGACCATTTCGATCATATTGGCATGTGGTCCAACGTGAAAGAAAGATAGGTTGGGAGGACGTGAGGGAGAGGATCATAGTTAATCATTCTACAAGGAGCTCGTGCGAAGGGTGTGCCTCGTTGCGGATAGTCTATGTAATTAATGACAGTATGGTGAAATAGTAATATTCATACAAATATGTATACATTCTATAAAACGTCAACTTTAGTATATATGATCTTTAGTTGATATGATACGAAAGTTGGATGAGCAAGACAGATAAAGTGGAGTAATGCAGCTGATGTTAATTATATAAGAATCAACAAATCTCACTCGTGCGATTTCACAAAGTGATCAAACTATGGTTGTTTAAAAGGCCACGAGCCACAAACTAAGCTCGTGTGTTTTATTTAAATTAAATCGCCAGCTTTACTAGATATATGATTTTTTTAACGATGAATTTCGATCATTTAGGAGACCTGAACCCAACACTTCCCACCCCATTGATGCTTTAAAGATTTAGCATTTGTCAACTGACCACCAACCTCAGTGAATACTATATATATTAGCTCTAACCTACACTTTAGTGTGTCTATGTAATTTTGTTTTATATAAATCAGTAAAGGTATAAATGAAAATATAAATTAAAACTGTAAAAATAAACGAGTCAAATAAAACTTTTAACAAGCTGGGCTGAAGCTCAACTTTTAATTATCATCAAGATAAACAAGTTGAGTCCAAACCTATCCTATATCAACTCGTTTATATCCATAAGTTAAATTATAGGAATTATCCTGAATAATAAACCACGTCCAAACATCTTGTTATATTAATAAAAAGACAGAATTACAAATTTTGTCCTTTAAAATAAGACGAATTACGGTTCGTGTCCTTTTCTAAGTTTCCTTGCAGGCGGTGTACTTTAAACTTTTTTTTCCTACAAGTTTTGTCCTTTACGCTAACTGGGTTAGAAAAAGTCAGTTAAATCCCCTCACGTGAGGCGCATGTAAGGGCATTTTGGTCTTTTTGCCTACCCTGCAACAACTTCTTCTTCTTCATTTTGCAGATCTTAAGCTTCTGTTTCTGTATCTATTAACACACACACACTTTGGATTCATCAATTAACAATCTAGGGTTTCACCAATGGATCCCACCGTCTCCCCCTTCCTCCTCCCTGCCACCGTCTTCTCCGCCGCCACCGTTTCTCCGACGACGAACACCATCTCCACTCCCACAAGAAACCACAACCAACTCCATTTTTTTCAATCCTCTGCTACCGTTCTCCGCCCGGAAGCTTGCGTCGCCCTGCCGGAAGGTATTAGTGGTCAGGAACTCGTCTGCGGTTGTTGACGGAGATGCCGTGGCCGGACTCGAACGCTATGTTCCGGATGGAGTGTTCGGCGGCGGTGGCTCATGGACCGGTGATGAAATGACAGTACTGCGCCTTAGGTACGGTGACTTTGGAGAATTCGAAACTGGATATCACGCAGAAGCAAACCAAATCCAGTCCTGAGGTTTCTATTATTATTATTATTATTATTATTAATTAGGATATTTTGTTATTTGAGCCCTAATTATCATTATCAATATACAGGATTAGGTTATTGAGGTAATTTGCATAGTTTTCATTAATTTAATTGTTCCAGTGGATATTAATATTGTTTCTACTACTGAATATGGAATTCAGTAAGAAACCATCATACGAACAAAATCTCCATGGTTGTGGTTTCTTGTGGGAGTGGAGATGGTGTTCGTCGTCGGAGAAGACGGTGGCAGGGAGGAGGAAGGGGGAGACGGTGGGATCCATTGGTGAAACCCTAGATTGTTAATTGATGAATCCAAAGTGTGTGTGTGTTAATAGATACAGAAACAGAAGCTTAAGATCTGCAAAATGAAGAAGAAGAAGTTGTTGCAGGGTAGGCAAAAAGACCAAAATGCCCTCACATGCGCCTCACGTGAGGGGATTTAACTGACTTTTTCTAACCCAGTTAGCGTAAAGGACAAAACTTGTAGGAAAAAAAAGTTTAAAGTACACCGCCTGCAAGGAAACTTAGAAAAGGACACGAACCGTAATTCGTCTTATTTTAAAGGACAAAATTTGTAATTCTGTCTAATAAAAATGTAATCCAACATTCAAACCTATACTTAATGATTATAGACTAATAAACCAAACAGCATGTCGTATTAAATTATTAATAAAACCAGCTTCGTCATTGAATAACTATTATTAAATACATTCAAAGTCGTCGTCTTCGCTGCTGAAAAATTTTCAATTCTCATTAAACAAATTTGGTATTCGAGATGATTTCCAAGGTAACTAGACCAATCAAAATTGGTCATGAACAAACCATAATAATTAGAACGTTCTAAATATCATGGTATAGTTATTTATAATATAAATATTATTTATGAGAACAATATTATTTTATAGTATTACTAAATTATTAGATGCATGTTACCCATCTCTTGACATTCATTCAACAGATCCCTGAGAAAAAGCAATGGTTGTTCACTTGTTGTACCAAAATTAACAACTCTTCTATTCTTTTTTCAAAGAATGCAAAAATATATAAATAAGAAAAAGTTTATTTTTTCAAAAGTATACTTTTACCCCAATCAAATTCAAAAGTATATAAATAAGAAAAAGGGAAATTAATATTTATAATCAAAAGTATACTCTTTGGCAAGTAGCAATTCATATTAATTATACAGCTAACTACTCTTTTAAATTTTCAGTTCTCAAAAATAATCTCATTCTATTAGATTGTATTGTTTTAAAATAATTTACAACATTTGATTGGGGTAAAAATCAATCAATTGTTCATTAGAGAAGCATTGTGTACACATGTTTGGTTTTGTGTTTAAGTTATTTCACTTGACAACGAAAATAAAAGTTAGAGCAGTCATATAGTTACATTGTCAACATGAACTATTATCGCTCAATGAATTATTGAAATCGTTTGCCTAATAAAAAGGATACATATATGAAAATCTTCTTTTGAAGTATAACTTTCAACGTTCTTCATGCAGTTTTAGCTCATCGAGGATAAATAACATAACCGATTGATTGTTTAGTGGAAATACATCCAAAAACATAACGATGAAAAAAATAGCATATAGCATGAATAGGTATTAATAACAGTAACATGAAAACATAAAGAAGATAACATGCAAAGTACACCATAAATAAAGACAAAACTAAGCACCTAGAAGCATCCGTAGTTAAGCTTCATCCCACTGCCAAATAGCCAAAGAGGCTCCGAAACTCCTTACACCAATATGAAAGTGTTGCCCTCGTTAACCACGTCTTCCACTTTCTCAAACATTATATTTAATCAGAGACCCAATCACATCTTTCTTTTATTTTAATCTTTATTTGCTTAACTACTTTTATAGTTATTATTAACATTTACATGGTGCTTCCATTACGCCCTGCTTGCGGTGCGCGCATATAATGTATATATGTGTGAACCCTCGGGTGGGCAAAAGTAAAATTGCACTAATTTTAACGTTATTTTACTAATCTCGTGAAAATAACGTTAAAAGTGGCGGAAGGTTAATCAGGCATCATGTGGTGGCGTTGATAGCCGAAAGACAAGGGCACATGCACCGATCAGCCGGTGTCCCGATGATTGAGTGCTATGTGCCTTATGTCCAAGGCTTGATGCAAAACTACTATCGAGCCGGGGGTCTCACCGGAAGCAGCCTCTCTATCCCTATGGGATAGAGGTAAGGCTGTCTACATCTTACCCTCCTCAGACCCTACCATAGCATTGCTATTGGTGGGATATACTGAGTACGATGATGATGATGATGACGACATGGTGCTTCCATTATATCAGAACAAATTTATACCATCATATAATCTAAATTGAAATAAACATTTTACTGTATTAATACGTATCATTCAAATGAGCTTAACAGAAATTAGTCCAACAAAGTGGGCGTGCCGGAGTGGTTATCGGGCATGACTAGAAATCATGTGGGCTCTGCCCGCGCAGGTTCGAATCCTGCCGCTCACGCTTTTTTATAATCACTCCACATTTTCACGTCAACCGTTTCAAAACCCAAAACATCCACTCTTTTTTATTTTTTTTATTACTAATCAAACACACATACAGATCTCGGCTTTCCGATCGTACTCATCAGCGTTAATCCACCGATTCCACTCACTACTGCAATCATCAATTAGGTCAAATTCTATTCAATACTTACACTAATTATACTAATTTCTTTTTATTTAATATTTATGTAATCTTTTGTTTATAATCTATACGTGCTGGATAACTGATTTCCACTTGAATAATTAGGTCAATTTTGTGAACATTTGTCCGAACACGTCATTTCCGATTTATTATTATTATTTTTAATTGTAGAAGAGTTGTGTTATTAGTTATTTACCACAGGACTTTGATTTCAGGCTTTGTAATGGCATCATCCAGCAAAACCGAGCATGCAGCAGAAGCCGATTTCGAGGAAGAAGAAGAACAGGTACATATTATTACTACCTTCTCTTGTATAATTGCTACCTTAATTATGTTTAATCAAGTAATTAGTAGCTATGCTTTCGTAAAGAAGAATATTATCCGGTCTCGGTACAGGTGTTAACTGTTACTTGATCGTTTATGTTACCGTGCAGTTTGAACATTTTGATGACTATACCCTAGCTTCTTCGTGGGAAAGGTATTAACCGTATTATATATATCCCTCAAACTATAATGTGTGTTTTATGCTGGATCATTTAAACTAATTTTGCTAAAATTGTTATTCATAGGTTCATTTCTGAAATCGAGGCTGTTTGTCGACAATGGTTAGCAAGTGGTCCCAAAAATTTACTGGTAATGAGATACATTATACTTCTTATGTTCAATGCAAAATTTAATTGTTTGTTAATTTTTGTGTGTAGGAAAAGGGAGCTGTTCCGTTAGGGGAGCCGGAGAACTTGTATAAGGTTAAATCTGAGCTGAAATATGCTATGAAAAACTATTGCATGGAATACTACTTTGAAGTTAGTAATGCTGGTATATATGAAACTCGTTATCAGGTTTTGGTTTCGGTTTAATTATGCATCTTTTATGTTGCTATTGTAATTAATTATTGTATTCATTGTTGCGTTATCTTGATCAGGAAAGACTGTAGATTGGAATTCCAGTTTACATGACCTGCAATTGTCTTTTGGTGTGAAAGAATTCATGGTAATGATAATAGTTCATAATCTTAACATTCATATGTTACTGTTAAGTTAATTAAATATCAAGGTATTAATGTTTCACGTGTAAACAGGTGATTGCACCAATAAGTGCCAACGGTGTTATTCTTGACTCACCAGAGGCTAGTAAACTTCTAAGTGCAGTTGCTATAGCCTTTTCAAACTGTTCCAGGTGGACTGTTACTTATAATAAGTGATTCAATTTCAGAAACACGAATTTATGAAAATTTTATTTTAGAATTCTGATTCTATTCACACTTTAGTTTGTGGCCAGCATTTGTTCCAGTGCACGATCCGTCTAGAAAAGCTTACATTGGTATCCAAAATATGGGGACGGTTTTTACTCGAAGATTTGAGGCAGATCTTATTGCTAGTCAGGTTCCAGTAAAACTCATGCATTTAGAGGGATTATATGAGCTTTTTGTTTCTAAGTTTGTAAGTCACATGATCTCTTCAATCCTCATAATATGTTTACAATAACATACATCATAGGATTCATAGCTGGATTATTAATGATGTAGGCATTCACATCATCTGACCTTTCAACACATTTTTTCCAAGTTCGTTTCACTATGAAACTTACATACAAAACTCTTCCTTATGATGATGATAGCGAAGTGGTAAAATCCGAGTTTGAGATTGATGAATCTGGAAATGATAGCGGTGTTGATAAACGTAACAAGTTACAATGGGATGATGATTGTCCTTGGAGTGAGTGGTACACTGCTGAAGACCCTTTAAAAGGTACAATATTGTAGAAACATTTGAAAGTAATGTTTGCTAATCCGTGTATATTTAGAATTTCAATTTTGCAGCTTTTGAACTTATTGTCATGTGGGAAGAGAAAACAGTTGAAAGCTCCATGGAGATGGCTGAGCTGGAAAATGTTTCTATTCATGAAGCTAATAAGTGGTTCATTGTTCCTGAATTCTCTTCTTATCTGTAAGCAATCCTTTTGTTAATTATTTCGCATCATATTTGGCCCATATTCTTTAATAAAGTGGCAGTTTTTATTGTATAGTATGGGTGATTATGAGGGAAATATGGTTGGATTTGCTTCACAACTTGGGCTTTTGATTGACGCATTATCTATGTCATTAGATGTTCCTTTCATGGAAGATTTTGTGTCGGGTATAATTTGTTATCTTTCATATAGTCTTTTGAGTCTTTGATATAGCTGATTTTTTATTGTGATTCTTTACAGTTGAAAAATCTGGATCTGATAAACTGAGATCATCTGCAGTAGTTCCTCCACCTACTGTTCTTGATCGTGTGCTCAAAGATTTATGCCATGAAGGTACATTTTCTCTTTGTTTTTGCGATTTAAACTTATTACGCACTCCTATTTCTAGGCCTGTAAACGAACCGTGTCTTCGGTGAACGGTTCGTGAGCCGTTTTGCGGGAACAAGAATCAAAAAGTTTCTCTCATTTAGTTAGATGAATGAATAGGAACACATGCATCGTTCATTCATTTATGTCCGTGAACGTTCTTTTATCTAAATTTGTTAATGTTCATTCGTTTACGTTCATTAATATATTTATTAGAATTTTTTTTGGCTCAGTACAACTTAGTTTTGTTTTAATAACTTTTTAGGCCCAAAGGCCAAAACATTGCTCTTCACATTACTTTTAACTGGTTTTAGCTCAGTTATGTTCGTTCATCTATGTTCAGTTATGTCCGCACGTTTACATTCATGAACAGTTCAATTATACTGTTAAAGAAAGAACATAGACAAACACAAACATGTTTATTTTCTTAACGGACGAAAACGGACAAGAAAACCCTGTTCGTTTAATCGTTTGTGTTCGATCTTTTCTTCAGTTAAATGAACGAACATGAACATGCTCTGTTCGATTCGTTTACAAGCCTAGTTAAATCTCCTCTTCTCTATCTCTCCTTTTTTTACCTTCGGCTATTACCGGCCCAACATTGGATTTGCTTGAAAACAATGCAACCAAGGTGGCGTTCATTCAATCAACGCTTTTATGCCCTAGCACTAATGACTCTCTGTCACATGTGCTCAAAGTATGCCCTTTTTTGTATTTTCGTGTGCCATGAGTGATTCCATGTCCCTGATGCTTCCTTTTTCTTTATAATAAACTGTAAAATAATACGCAAGTTTCATAACAGGACCTGAAGTCATTTCTCCTGAAAGCAGACACAAAAGTTCTAAATTTATAAAGGGTGCTCCTTTAGAAACTCTGTTTGCTCAATTTTGCTTACACTCGTTATGGTTTGGAGACTGCAACATACGCGGTAAAGATGGTCAAAATTAAAACTAGTTAATCAAAAAAAAAATTTATATGTATATTACTAAAATGTATTATTATATGTTTAGCGATTGCGGTACTATGGATTGAATTTATTAGAGAAGTTCGTTGGTGCTGGGAAGAATCACAACCATTGCCACGAATGCCAGTCAATGGCACAGTTGACTTGTCAACTTGTCTGGTTAATCAGAAGTTGCAAATGGTAATACATTAAAAAGTTACTAAGATAATAGCACACATGGTTTTTTTGTTAAATGTATATATGTTGCTGTTTCTCAGCTTGCTATTTGTATCGAAAAAAGACGTCAGCAGCTTGACAACTTTCAAGATGCTGCTGAAGACAGCTTTAGTGATTCTACTAGTGTTGAGGCTGAGGTAGGTTATCATTTGTTCTTTTTGTTCATAACCTAAGATATTAATATTATCATATGCAATATTATTTATATACTAATGTTTTATCTAATAAAACTGCAGGCAAGTGATGTGGCTAATGAGGATTTGTCTCATACATCGAAGGTCAAAGAGGGTTTAAATAAGGATAGTGACAGGTGAAGTAAGCAAGTGAGAACTTATTGGTTATTAGTTATTGAAGTATTGAACACTAACCGACATGCAAGATGCTAACATAATACATATTTTTTATAAATGAAAAAATGTTAGATGTTTTTAAATTGTCTTAATATTTATTTTTGCAGCACCTCAACTTCCAATAATAATAATAAGAGGAGGGGATCAGCAGGTGTAGTGGAATCCATGATGCTTTTGAATTCTCCTGATTATATGCATGCACCATTCACTCAGGTTAATCTGTTTTTACACGTTGACTTTCACCTTCAAAGTCAATAAGTTAACATTTTCTTTGTTTCTTTTTGTTTTACAGGATCCACCAATTATGACGGAAGATATGCACGAAGAAAGGCTTCATGCAGTTGAAGTCTTGGGTGATTCATTTGTAAGTTTTAACATATTCGGGATATAATTATGAAAATATTGTCAGTTTCACACCTAAACATCCAGAAAACAACATTTTTGTATTCTTTATTTATGAAATAATCATTATTGAGATAGTTTCTTTTTTATACACTGAGAATTGTTATTTTCTTGTATGAATTGTCAGAATTTCTCTGGCCAGTTGGAGAAGGACATCCTATCTTCAGGTAACACACACACACATAGATACATGTACACACACATACATATTAATATATGCAATTGAAACCAGATATGTCGGCGTTTAAAGCTGCAAATCCAGGCGCTGTATTTGAAGACTTTATCCGATGGCATTCTCCAAAAGACTGGGAGGATGGCACGTCATTATCATCTTCTAGAAACAAATGGCCACCTGGCGGACACCTTTCAGAGAGAATGTCTGAACCCAGTAATTCATGGCGCAAAATATGGAACGATGCACCTCCTTTACCAGCTTCAGAACAAAAACCACTAATGGATCCAAATAGAGAAGGCGAAAAGGTACATACATAGTTAATATTTAGTATTACAATTTGGATTTCTTATACTATAATAATAATCTTACTTTCAAAACCATTTTTCTTCAAAGATACTTCACTATCTGGAAACCGTTCGACCGCATCAACTGTTTGAGCAAATGGTGTGCACTGCTTTTCAAGCAGCAGCCGACACGCTTAACCAGACTAACTTTGGTGGCTTAATAAACATGACTACAAAAATTGATCAGCTATATCCAACTATGGCTTCTGCATTGAGACCGTTGCAAGGTAGGTGTTAATTTATTTAATTTTATTTTTTTTCTATTTATGAACCTTATAGGATTTCATCTTTGAATTGTAGCAAACAAGTTACCTCGTGATATAGAGATAATCGAGGACTTGAAACGGCTTTGTGTTGTATTTGAGCATGTGGAGAAACTAATAACATTAGCAGCTTCTCTACATCGAAAATTCTTGCACGCACCGCGTCTTTCGCAAACTATTTTTAACAATTTTTATGACTTTTATTTACCCAAAATGGGAAAAGCTTCAGTTGGAGGATATGCAAACAAGGTATGTCAAAAATATTGTCTTTTTTTTAAAATGTTAGATTCAAGGGTTTTGCTTTTGTCTAAAAGAAAATTGTATTTTCATTTTCATCCCAAAAGTGAGTTTGTGCATGGGTCGGTTTTGAGCTAAAACCAGTAATTCAGTTTTTGGGTTTTTTAAAACTGTATGGTTTCGGTTTTTTCGGTTTACAAATAGTTCTGTTCAGTTTTTGGCTTTTTTTGGTTTAACGATTTGGGCTTGAAATTTTTGGCCGACAGTTGGTCCAAGATAATGAGTATGGCCATGAAACTTTGACGTTATTTTTTTGTATTAATGACTAATTGATAATTCATATATTCATTAACAAAAGTCGGTTTATTAAATTCTTATAAGTTACTTAAAGTTCAAAAATAAATTTATATTTCATAAATTCAATAACAAAAGTCAGTTTTTTTTAGTTCAATTTGGTAATTTTTTTTTGCAGGTACATGCAAAACCGAAACCAAACCAGAAATTTGCATTTCGAAAACCGTAAAAACAAAACGTCGGTTTACGGTTGGATTCGGTTAGTTCAGTTCAGTTTTTACAGGTTTTTGGTTTTTTACGGCTTTCAGCACATGCAAAACCGAAACCGAGCTCCAAATTCCATTTCTGAGTAAATGTAAAGCGAAACCATCGTTTTTAGGTTGGGTTCATTTAGTTCAGTTTTTGAGAAAACATAAAACCAAACCGTCAGTTTTGGGTTGGTTTAGTTAGTTTGGTTTTGTTATGTCGGTTACGAGTTGGTTATTTCGGTATTTGTGGGCCCCGCTAGTTTCTCTAAAGCAAAAGTTTTTTTTTCAGGAATTAGTGAAGAAAAAGGAAGAAATAAGGGTAAATGAACGAGACGTAGTACCAAGTATGTTTGTTCAACCATCGGCTAGCCAGTCATGGAGGAAGGTGTTGAGCATGGGAAACTTATTAAACGGGCACGAACCGATTCTAAGGGAAATTGTGTTCTCGTTACGTGATCGGGTGGACAGCAGTTACCATGCTCCTAGGAGTCAGTGGAGTCATGAGCAGGAAATAGAAACTCATAGGATGTACATTTGTGGCACTTCAAATGATTTAAGGGTGGCTTTATCTGTTACCTCTTGTGATTGATAAATATGTAGTATTATCTTGTTTTTGAAAAACTATCTAATCTTGGTGCTAATTTGTGTTTAAATCGGTATGATACTTTTTATAGTCTTATTTAGCAATTAGCATGTAGGTAATAGGTGATACCTGATATGATTACTCGAAATTTACATACTTGTTTATACCTGTAATTCTGTAAACATAATTTTATTTCTAGAGTGAACTGTGTTTTCATCACTGTGGTTTGTCCAAATCTGCGGTTTTAGTCCAATAGTTTCAAATTTGCGATTTTCGTCTTTTTTGTTTCATTTCACTTGCAATTAAACCCAAATTCATTAACCTGTAAAGTGTGGTCGTGAACCGCATCAGTGTGCCTCTCACGTGAGGGGCATATTTGTCCTTTTTCTCTCCAAATAACCTCAGTCGTAATTCGTAAGCCCCCTCACGTGAGGGGCTAGGGTGTATTTGGGGAAAAGGGACAAAAATGCCCCTCACGTGAAGGGTACGCTGATGGATTTAACGACCAGACTTTACGGAGTTAATGAATTTGGGTTTAATTGCAGGTGAAACGAAACCACAGGGACGAAAATCACAAATTTAAAACTATTAGACTAAAACCGCATATTTGAACAAACCGCAGTTTATCTTATTTGTTTTTGCCTTTTTGGGTAATAGTGTGATCTATTATTCCACTGTCTTTTTTAGCTTTTTATATTTCTAAATTCTTAGGTAATAAAAGTTATATAAAGATTGAAACGACTAAGAAATATACATCAAAATCTTAACCCATACTTTTTAACAAACTATAAAAAGTGTACATAACGGGTATGAGACTGATAATATTATTATAATATAGATAAAAAATAATATAAAAGTACTATTATAATTGATAAACAAATCAGTAAAATCAGGTTCTAGATGAATATTGACGAAATAGATTTAATATCCTTTTTTATTATTCTAACGTGGTATTCTAAAACATCTATTACGATAAAACAATCATTTATTTGACGTCAAAAAAAGGGTGTAGAAATTGGAGTTTGTTGAAAGGTTTCATTTTCAAGACGCCATGATATCCAAAAGAGTTGCCCATCCTTTTCCATTACTACCACTTCATAACTCATCTTGTGTCTTATTTAAAAGCCAAAATCGCATTCGAAAACGATCATTAAAAGGTCGACGATAACTTTTCCCGGGTTGTATAACATCTGAAAACGAGTCGCAATAAAGTGTACATGGGTTAAAATGGGCAGTATACGTTTTCGTGCATTAAAAGGTGTATTTGATTTTATTAATCCCAATTATTATCATTTGGTCGCTGTCGGTCCCAACTTTTTGCATATTTGTTCCCAACGGTCCGTGACTAACTGGATCCTAACGTCGTTACTTGCAGGTCACCGCAAAAACATTTTTTTACCGGAAAACTCACATTTTGCCGGAAAACTCAAAGTTTCCGTCCCAAATATCTTTGTAGCCTTAGATCAGGCTGTTAGAAAACTTTTTCTAGTAAAAGCCCAAGTTATTGAGGTCACTGGAACCCTATAAACATTGTCGGAATCGATTAGTGGTGCTCAAATGGTGGTGGTTGGTTGGTCGTGAGTCAATTGGTGGTGGTGGTAGTTTTCAAGTTGAGTTTACCGGCAAAAAATGTGACTTTTCCTGCCAAAATCGTTTTTCCGACGACATGCAAGTAACGAAGTTAGGATTCTGTTAGTCACTGGCCGTTGATAACAAATAAGTTAAAAGTTGAGACCGGAAGCAACTAATATCTTAGTTTGGATTGACAGCGATCAAAATGTGATATGTGGTTGGGATTAATAAAACCAATACACCCCATACCAATTATATATTGTCTTTATTTTTATAATAATAATTTAAATTGGTTAAACAAGTAATTGTAAACACCTAAAACTCAATTATTTTCGTGTCGTGTTTACTATAAACTACTTCCAAGGTTAATTGGAAGCCATAATATTATATGGTTCCATTTTCTTAGCATCCTTAAATTAATTTAACCCTTCAATAATTACCCATTGTAAGTATAAACTAATATGAAGGGTAGATGTTTATCTACAAAGTCATAAGCTTTCATAATGTCAAAATCAGTAGGAAAGAGACCCGACATCTATTTGAATGGTGGGTGGGGGGAAATAATCCACTCCAATAAAACTTCTTCATTTTTTACATTTTTTAAATTCCAATTATTGAGATTTTGTCCCAAATAATAAACAATATCACACACACACTTACCATATATCTCATGCCATATATTTATTTACATGATATATATATTTATGTAAAAGAATGTTTGGTTGTGTTCAATGTTCAAATTTATATTCAAGTTAGTGTAGTGTTTTGGAAATTGGTCTAGATCGATCAATCTGGTTAAAACAGAATTTGCCATGTTGTAGGCTCGGTCATGATCTAATAGTCCAAGCAAAAACGAATCGTATGGTTTTTAAGATGTCCATATCGAATCAATGGAAGATCACCAATGACTTCCTCCTCTCTTTGTTTGCCATATGTTATTTTTGGTTAACCTATAAACCGCTGAAGCTTCTGATTTAACTGTTCGTCTGTTTGGTCTTCAAAACATTATATACGTTAGCGAATAGAAAATAATAATTTAAATACAATTATTATTGTGGGGGCTAAAATAATTTATATATAAACATATCTTAATTTTAAATATTATCACAGCTTTATAAAAAGCAACAACAAGAAGTACTAGCAAAATAACTAAAGTCTAAAAGAGTGTTTATTATTAATGACTTTCTATCCAATTTTTGTAATATAATATATTCAAAATATAACAAATATTACTAGTTGATACTTGATACCACAATTATAAATATGATAATTTAAAAAATATACAAAGCATCCAATAGACATTGGTGAAGTAGTTGGTTTCATTTTCAAGATGGGAATTGATTACCAACTCACAAATTAAAAAATAAAATGGACAAATTTCTGAAAAAGAAAAGAAAATCATTGTACAAAATCATTGCAACGCAAACAATTCAGTCTTTTAGTTACCCCAAAGGAATCTAACTCAAAATGCAACTTGCAACATGAACAAAACACAACCTTTAGTTTCACATGTAGCCACCTTTTTGTCTTACCGTTATACATAATAAAAGTATACATGTACTAGTATTAGTGGAAAAGATATTGTACAATAATGTCTTAACTTACGATAGGTACGTGAGACGCTCAAAGACAAAAAACAAAGGCAAAGTTACTAAAACGCTAAAAAACGCTCAACCAAACCCTAAAACGCTTAGCCAAAAAACTAAAACGCTTAACTAAACCCTAAAACGCTCAGCCAAAAATCTAAAACGCTCAAAAACGGTTTTCGTGAAAAAAACGTAAAAAATTGATCGATTAACCATCCAAAACTGTTTTTTTCCGGTGAACCAATGATTAATTGAATATGTATTGACGATTCCGAGATATTGGGATGTGATTTCATGGATCGATTTCATGACGAAAAAAAGGATTCGCATACCTATTATATGTTAAGGTATTATTGTATTGAATATTTTCCCGTAGTATTACTACTATGTTATATAACACAGATATACAATCATATTATACATGTCACGTATGATTGTAGACATGTTTTTATTATTTGTATATATTATTTGATATATGACAAAACTTAATAGTCACCAAGTCTATTTTTTGGCCAAGAAAATTCATCCAGTCGTACATTCACTGAATCATTCATATTTCTTTTCTATTTACGTCTCATCATCACCATCTCTCTCCACAAAACCACCATTTTCATTCTCACAAATCAATCAAACCCTAAAAGAATTACACATCAAATCTTCATCTTCTTCATCACCCTATATCACCAAAGTACATTCATATTCATATATATTCACACCCTTTCAATCAAATCACAATATTTAAAATCCCCATATGGATCCAGCAACATCTGGATCCGGGTCAGCAGAACCTCCCGGCGGTGATGACAGCACTTCACATGCCTCCATCACTGGGAGGTCAGCACATGTGGTTGTTGCTCCTGCTGCTGTTGTACCACCAGCACAACAACAGCAGCCTCAGCAGCAACAACCACCCAGTAGATACGAGTCCCAGAAACGACGGGACTGGAACACGTTTCTACAATACTTAAGCAATCACAAGCCGCCGCTAACTTTATCCAGGTGTAGCGGCGCGCATGTGATTGAGTTCTTAAAGTACTTAGACCAGTTTGGAAAAACTAAAGTCCATGTGACTGGTTGTCAATACTTTGGTCAACCTAATCCTCCAGCTCCATGTACTTGTCAACTCAGGCAAGCTTGGGGGAGCCTAGACGCGCTTATCGGGCGGCTTCGAGCCGCCTACGAGGAGAACGGAGGCAAGCCGGAGCTTAATCCGTTTGGAGCAAGAGCTGTGAGGATGTATTTAAGGGAAGTTAGAGAGAGTCAAGCTAAAGCTAGAGGTATTCCGTATGAAAAGAAGAGAAAACGGCCGGCCGGAGGGACTGCAGGCGGTGTTAAAGTATCGGTGGATGACGGTGGTGGTGGCGGTGACGGTGGAGCTGGTGAAGCATCGGCTACTTCTACACCTTTAGAAAATGTTGATTAGACCTTAATTGTTATTAGTGTTTAATTACAATTAAAATTAAGAGTAATTTTTTATTGTTTTAATATTTTTTTAATTATCTTGCAATTGTAATGAACTTCAAGTATCATAATTTCACTCCTTACAAAAGTAGTTGATTTATTATGTCTAGTTTTTTTAAAAAATGTATTAAAAATTAACGGTATAAATGTTACTAGGAATGTCTAGGATTATAAATTTATGAAAGTAGCTCGTTAAGATTTATATAAATACGGTATAAAGCTTGTGTAGTTCGGGCTTGTTTTTGTTGTTTCGTCTTTGCTCGTGTGAGCCGATGGCTGTATTTTGGCGTGGGTGTTCTAGAATACTCTTAACTATTTTTCATTAATCATTAGTCACGATTGTTAGTATTATAGTGTTATTTTTAAAATATAAATAAACTCATTAAGGAAACACTTTGCTATATTTAAAAGGAACAATTCTGTAGAATAGTAACAAAGTTTCAACTTTGTTTCAATTTAGTCACTCATTCTTTCATTTGTTCCAATCAAGTCATTAACTTATAAATAATGTTTTAATCTTAGATAATTTAACTGTTTAGCAGGTAAACTGCTTACATGTCATTTTTGTTATCCATTTTCTTTTATGTTTTATGCTGAACTGCTAATGTCTAAAAATCATTTGGATTTAATGATTAAAATAATAAAAGTTATATTTTGTTTCCCGGGTCTTTAAGTCCGGTCATCTTCTTCACCAACTCCGGCCACCCCTCTCTCGTCTCTACCCTCTCACTCTGTTTCTTCACACCATCACCGGACCACAACACCACACCACCGCCTTCCGTCGACATCCCCCGACCCTTTTTCCTTCTCCGGCTACGACGGGTGTAATCGGAGCAGCAAAACCGATGGTGTTTGGGTATACTCGCGGGTGTTTGCAGATCGCCGAAAACCAAAACTGAAGGTGTAATACAAGATCTGGTCGCCGGAAACAACCTACGATATCAACACAAGATCGGAGCTCGTGCCACGCGGCGGTGTTTAGGTGGCCGGAGAAACGAAATCCACTATCTGCCTCTTGTCATCTCCGCACAACCCCCACCCCACCGGATCCCCGTTTTTGGCAGTGAACAAGGTGCAAGAGCGGTGGGCTAGAAAGATTGTGACTGCAATTGGATCGAACTCAGATCGGTACGCCGTACACGTCGTCGGAGAGTAGTTGCCGGCAAGAATGATCTGACTGAAGAAACACTAAGTGACCCCGGGCAGATTATGGATAATCTGGGGGTTAAGTAATGTTTCCCACGAGGGTTAGGTCCGGCAAAGAAGAATGTTCTTCAGATGACCTGCAAAACAGACACCGTGAGCTCGTCACTGAGAAGGGGGGGTTCCTCCTTGTGACCACCCTCCGGCGTGAGAATCAGACTAGATTGCTCTGAATATAAGTGTATATTGAGAGAAATAGCTAGTGAAGGTAAGATATAAGATGATGATACCGTTTCAAGGTGTTGGAGTATTTATAGCCGAAGGTAGGTTTCCAAGCAGGTACAGCCAGCTGTAGAATATTCCTGTTCTACCAACTATGGGCTACGCACGTGCCATGCTGGTTGGTGGGTAGGCAGCGGCTGATAGCGAGAAGGCCGGCTGTGTACTGTTCCCTTTCCACCAACTGCAGGCTTTGTGCGTGCCACGACAAGGGTTGGTGAGTAGGCAGCGGCTAATAGTGACAAACAGTACTAGAGCATGCTCCTCCTCGTACTGTTGTCGGTGAGCTGTCACCCTGTGATTGGTTCATGGGCTGCTTTGGTCAGATCTTGTCTATTTTGTCCATACCTTGGCAGGTATAGTACAAAAGATCTTCCAGAAGCATACGGACTGGCTCATTTGGGCGGGAGTATTCCCGCCTTGGTCATTCCTTCAGGTGACACTGAATTATTGAGTTAGTGCCTTGTGCGTGTAGCCTTGCTATTAGTGCGGGTAGCCTTCCCTGATGGCTTGTATCCGCAGCTGCGAGGACAGGCGGGGTACTTCACCATTGGGAGGCTTTCCCTGCGGGAACAGCTGGCGTATTGCGCGTAAGGTCTTCATCTCTGAGCATGGTGGGTCCTGCGGAACCAGTTGGTCCTTGCGCAGACGTCCCTCTGCAAGGTGAGTCTTGCGGGTCCAACTGGGCTCTGCTGGAACCTACCTCTTCACTGACGGAAGCTTTGGTTTTTGTGAGACAGATCGGAAAAGTTAATTGTCGTCGGAAGTTACATGTGTCACCGGAGAAGATGACCAGAGGTTAGGTGGTGGGGCTATGAACTGATTGACTGATGAAGGTGGGGATGATGGTGATTTTATATATGTATATAATAATTTAAAGACAAAATAAATTTGAAAAAAAACACATCATCAATAAAAAAACATTTAAAATATAAAATTTGACATGTCAGCATGTAATCTATTGAATAGGTAAAAAATATATAATTAGAACATTAAACTAAACTTAAATGATCTAATTGAGACAAAGAAAAGAATGAGTGATCTAATTAGAACAATGAGGAAACTTGGTTACTATTGTAAAGGATATTCCCTATTTAAAAATATTAGTTTATGAAGGTGGTAATACGTACGTAATTTTTTTACTGTAGTTGTATTAATCTTATATTATTTTTTTAATACATATATTATACCCTTGCTCATTTGTCTCATGTACTAGTATATTATTTGTCCTTGTCTATGAAGATCTTTTCATCTTTTACACAGATACTTTTTTTTATCACCATACTAATTTTTTTTATTTTTAATTTAATTTACAAAAATATACTTTTAACTAACTAAAAAACTATATAGAAACCTATTTCTTATATGTTTCTTAATTGTTATATGACATTGATTTTGTATAGTTTTGGAACTTAATTTGTGATATTTTTTTTATCGATTTCTTTTTGTTTCTTTTTCATTTATCATAAAGACTCTCAAATGTTTTATGAAAACTTCACAATTATAGTGAACGCCTCAATGGGAAAACGTAAATGTTTTCTAGCGACATCACAAAGATACATTAATAAAGGATGTGTTCTATAAGTCGCATAACAAAACTCCTATCATTTTACGGTTTACTCTTTTAACGTTTTCATGAATCTTAGACTTATTTTTTATACAAACAGTTTGTGGTATGGCCACATTTTAGATTTGTTTTCAACTTCTATAAATTATGAATTTACTCCAACATTTTAAAACTTTGTGACTTGACTGTTCTTTAATGCTAGCAAACATTGAAAACGAATGTTATAAGGATGTAAGTTGATTATTTTGTCATTTTTCAATAAAGTAACCCGAAACCTTAAAAAAACTATGGTCCAAAATACAAGACTTAACATTTTCTAAAATTCATTTGGACGATAGGCAATCTTCAATGATAGCCATGATTTGAAGAAGGTGTTGATATTCAAAGAGAGTTCTTTAGACTCATCGAGTACACTACTAGACCGTAACGAAAATCCTAGAATATTAATGGATGCTATATGTGTTTTGCGACTGTCGGGGTTTCGTTCTTTTTAATGTTTTTTTTAAGTTAAAGGGTAAAATAGTCAATTAGAATCAATATGACAACCAAGTGTTAAACTTAGTTAATGTTATGGACTTATTCGTTATGCGATTACAAACAATCGACTAAAATTGTAATTTTTCAAAAGAGAACAAATTAAGATATACCTATGATTCTATACCACATGTATCATCCATTAAAATTTATTACCCCTTTTAAATCTTTAGACTTCTTACTACTATATTTTGTATGAAGCATTTATTGGGTGAAAATAATACATGAAAACGTTTAAAGTGGGCGAAATACCAACACGTGAACACAAAGTTTTTTTAGTGGTTTATATGGTTGTTAACTAATTCATCTTACATCAAGTCTACGGTATCTATAATATTTTGCAACATCTTTAAAAGGATAAAGCCAACTTTACAACCTTCACTAATTTTGTTAGTGATCTCTAATAACTTTTACCTCATTAATCATTTCTCATGTCTCTAGTAATCATTGATTTGTCTTATGATTGATATCTTATAAAACACCCAAGTTGAAATCTTCTTTTGAAAATATTTTCAAACATTTTAAGCATTTTTTTAAAACCAAAAATTACCATAAAACTATATTAATGTTATAAGACTTTCTTTAGTGATCATTTTAACTTCAAATATTTAAGTCATTCTCATTTTGAGTGACCTATAAACCTTGGAACGATTTTACAAAACATTGTAAATATGTTGTAATTTTTAAGAGATTCAAACCTCAATTTCAACCCATTTTATTTATACTGTGCCTTGCATATTGAATGATGTTTAGGCTTTTTGATGATTCGAGATTCCAACTCAACTCATTTTATAGTACTAATTTGCACATACTTTTCACCGTCGACCTATGATTCTTCTCTCAATTGATTTTTGCAAATTCATTCATCTCCTGACACAATTTTGGCTTATACTTTAAATGGTTGATACACGACTCAGCCATAGTATCTACAATGAAGTTTTTGCACAACATTCATTGATTGATTTGCTTAAATTAATTTTCTTCTAGACATAATTACGGATGGTTCAAACAAATACTTATATGTAGTTTATATGGATTAGAGATCTTGCAAGCCACATTTTGATGTGTTTAACTAGAGACATAATGCACTTTCTACGCTTATGGTTTCTCACTTTCTCCTAATGCAATAGTACAACAATGAATCTTAATCAAAGTACCAACTATCATGTTAGATGATCACCATCGATACTTATGAATACCAACAACAATCAAATGTCCGTCGAACAATCCACCACTAGAATTTGATTGCTACGACTATAAAGTCTCAAAATTAGTTGAGATCTTTAATAGGGAATAATAACATCAAAAATGACAACGGATGTCGTATCTACTTTCACTACCACATAAGGGCTAGAACTGTATGTAATAGAAGGAGCATTCAAAAGTATCGTGGTGTGAAAGTGGCTTCCTTTCCATGATACTCCATCCTAATACATAGCGTAAGTAATAGTTTTAACACAGGGTTGCTAACAAATCACTGATGCAGGTTATCTCTGATGGAACTTAGCAAGTACGGGTAATAGTTTTATCAATGGTCACAGACGGATTGTCAACGGAAATCGATTTTTCTTTAATCCTAGTGACAAAATTTCCATTATAAAACTATTGCTAAACTTAACTAATTCTTTTAAACTCTTAACTACATATATTTTTTTTTCAAATTTTATATTTTTGTTAACATTATATTTTTTATTTTAATTAATCGAATATGTTAATGTTATAGTTTATTTATGATGTAATCAGGGTCTCGCCTGAAGCAATTTGATCTAGGTCAAACAAAAAGTTTTTTTAGTTGAGGTTTCCTCTTATGTGGGTGCCTGGGTGGGTTGGGCACCCAATTTTGTTCTCTGAACGGAAATGTGATCTATTTGTCTGAGTGATATCGAGTGTCCGGGCTTTTGTTGTTAAAAGAAAAAAGTATACCCAAAATATGTTTAAGATGCATATTTTATAAAAAGCAAATTATTTTTGTTAATATTTAATTTTGTTCATTTATTATATCTAATAACTTAATTATACAAATCATCTCCTAAAGAATATATGCGTTCATATCTAATTATCTATGATGGTCCCTACACTTTTGGATGCACTAACTAAACTAAGATTGCATACACACGTGGGGCCACCTTCAAAGCTGCAGTCTCGGTCTAAGTCTCAGGTGTTGCTTTTTTACCTTGGTTGCCCAAACACTATTTATTTAAATTTTTTATAAAATCTTAGATTCAATATCTTTTGTTTTTATATTCTTATTGACTTACGTAGATATTCTATTTCGGTCTTTGTGTTTGATCATTCAGTGTGTAAGCTCATTCATTAATCAACCATCTCTTACTGATTCGAAAATTATACGCTGTAAACCGGGGTTATACACACATGTATACTTGGGGCTATTCTGAATTGTACGCTCAGATACCATGGCTATACACCTGTGTGCTAGGGTTATATGACCGTATACTAGATGAAATGAATAGTATGACAAGAAGAAGAGAGTACATAACATGTGAAGAGGTAGGTCCCCGCAAAGCCCAGTTGGACCCGCAAGACTCACCTTGAAGAGGTACGTCTGCGCAAAGACCAACTGGATCCGCAGGACCCACCATGCTCAGAGATGAAGACCTTACACGCAGTAAGCCAGTTGTCCCCGCAGGAAAGCCTCCCTTGATACAGTACCCTGCCTGTCCCCGCAGCTATGGGTACAAGCCAAGAAGGAAGGCTACCCGCACTAACAGTAAGGCTACACGCATAAGGCACTAACTCTTATACTTCAGCAATGTCACCTGAAGAAGGAATGAGCAGGGCGGGAATATTCCCGCCAAAAGAGCCAGTCCGTACGCTTCTAGAAGATCTTTTGTACTATACCTACCAAGGTATGGACAAATAGACAAGATCTGACAAAAGCAACCCATGAACCAATCACAGGGTGACAGCTCACTGACAATAGTACGAGGAGGAGCACGCTCCAGTACAAAATGTCACTATCAGCCGCTGCCTACCCACCAACTCCCATCGTGGCACGAACGTAGCCCATAGTTGGTGGAAAAGGAATATTATATACAGCTGGCCGTACCTGCTTGGAAACCTACATTCGGCTATAAATACTCCAACACCTTGGAACGGTATCATCATCTTCTCTCTAGCTATTTCTCTATATACATTTATATTCAGAGCAACCTAGTCTGATTCTCACGCCGGAGGGTGGTCACAAGGAGGAACCCCCCCCCCCCTCTCAGTGACGAGCTTACGGTGTCTGTTTTGCAGGTTGAGAAGAATAACCATCTTTACCGGACCTAACCCTCGTAGGAAACATCTACTTAACCCTAAGATTATCCTTAATCTGTCGGGGTCACTTAGTGTTTCTTCAACATGAAACATCACTAAAAAGTGGTATTGGTAGTTTGGTACAATACAATCGTTTTATAACACGTTACAATAATTCTAGAATTTAAAATTATATATATACTTAATATGATACGGTTTATTTTAGACAACCGAAAATCTCTAAAGAAGAAGAAGAAGAGAAAACCAAATAATATTTTTTGATTACTAATGAAAGTTCAAACCATATATAAAGGAAATAAACGATACAGATAAACTAAAAACAACCATCCTCAAACTCAAATTCAAACTAGAAAAATAAAGTAATTTAAAATAGATGATAATTCTCCAAAGTTTCCATCATGATTCTTATTCTTCAGTATAACGAGATGGCTTGTTAATTACTTTTGTGGACCGTTTACGTGTGGGTTGCTCGACTGCCAATGGGCCTGGGTCATGGCCTTCGGTTGTAACATAATGCATGTACATCAGTACATGGACCGACCTAAGTCAAGAAAAAGTAAGAATTTAAAATTTTGATCAGTTGAACTGTGAAATGTCATCTTTAGTGATCAATTGAACTTTTGGAGTTGAACTTGTAAGTTGTACTTGTAATTGAGGTGGATAGAGGTTTAAGAGTTTAAACAGTATAGAGCTCAATGGAGAAGTCATATGAAAAGGTCGCATTCACAATTTCAAATCACTCTCCTTCTGATTACAATTATAAATCCATGTTTTCAAATCAACATCCTATTTTTATTTTATTATATTTTTTTCTAAAATTAACTGTGTGATAATGCTCATCTCTTATATGCTAAATAAAAAAATTCCATGATTCGTAGTAAACTGCTTATTAGAAAAATATTTTGGTAAGTTATATATGATTAAGGGATTGTTTGTTTCAATAAGATATGACCGATGCATATCTAATTCATCCTCTTTCCCATTCAACATCAATCAGGAGCTAAGCGATTTATATTCAATTTGTCTCATTTAGATGGTTTTCTTTTTGGTACAAAACGGTTTAAGCTCTGACCAAATTAAATATTTTCTTTTAGTGGTTCCGTTCATATGTAAACATGTAGTCTCTAAGCCACATATGAAAAAGTCATATTTGAAGGTGTATTTTTTGTGTAACCTTTTACTTCTTGTATTAGATTTGAAATTTGAATATGTTTAATGCATCTTACTTAATTATTAACAAAATTATTAAAAAAAGTATCAAAATACGTCTACTTTATTGTTGGATCATGACATATTAGCAAGCCCTCAATCATGGAAAATCCCCTAGCCTGGCCCCACAATATCTTGGGCCCAATCAGAAAGTTACACATTACAAGAACAACCCAATCAAAATTTAAACAAAAGCAATTTAATTTCAGTAAGCAAAATACTTACAACTAACTTGAAGATTTGATAGACTCAGGCCCGCCCCCGAGAACACGAAACTTTTTCTTGGGCCTTTAGTAAAAGGAATATTTTTTTGGTTTAAACAATTTAATTCTAAATGAGTTTATTTTATTATAATTTGAGTTGTGTAAAAAAACTTTGTATAAAAATAAACTTAAAAATGTCTCAAATAAGATTAGAACCCACAACATTTTGGTTAGATGTCATACCCATTACAACTATACCAGGCTAGTGGTCATGTAATTGTGTTGAAACATTGAATATACATATATTTTTTCATAAAAGTAAATATAATTTAAAAAAAAAAAATCAGGCCTAGCGGGATGTCGGGTCTGTGCCATCGACTACCCTGCCACACCCTTGGACCGGCCCTGGATGGACAGATGATACATGTAATTTTATGAAATAACACGAGTTGTTTTGAGATGAAAATACATTTAAAGAGAGCGGTTGTCACTTTCACATTTATATATGGTAAACTTTCTAGTATCAAAGATCTCTTTAACTGTTGAGTCAGCTAAACGAAGTAATTCGAGAATACGACAAAATTACATAACTAACAACATATAATTAGGCCCTTGTCACTTTCTATATATGTTTCACTAGCAACATATAAATTAGGTCCATGTAACTTTCTCTCTGTGTGTTATTCAGAAAGTGATATATATGTTGTGGTTTGTCAGTGTTCGTATACGCGAGCTCTTGTTGATGTTGCGCATTGCTACTAACTAGAATGCTGAACTCTGGCAGTATATACTACTAGTTCTTGTTATACACTCGAAAGAGACGCTGAATCCGTTTTAAAAGAATCACATCAAGCACGTGACCTTAGCTATTTTGACTCTACAGCTTCATATTTGGTTTATTTCGATTGTAATTTATTTTGTAATTTACCTTCAAACGATGTTTGTTTTTCATTTGCTCACAACCTTGCCCGCTGTCCAACAAAATGATCACTTCCTCTAATTTCATTGTCAATATTCTCATGTCATCAATTCATGTGATTCATTTTATTTGTTGTTTTCAAACAGGATTTGATGTGAGCTTTGAGATCGGATAGTTAAAACGTTAAATTGATCCAACCTTAAACGAAATTGAGCTTATATTTGAAGCTTTTTTACTTAACAAACTCAATCTCAAGGTTTACTTATTGAGTTTGATTAGGTGTCTACGCTTAAACCAGCCTACTTAAGTTTATTATTTTTTAATTAATTATAGGAAAATTGGATTTTAATAATCCCAACTTAATGCAGTTGGCCGATAATAATCCCAACTTTGAAAATAGCTGTAACTGGTCCCAACTTTCACACTATTTGTTTTCACTGGACCTCCGTTAAAAAAAACTTAACGAAGTTAAGTTTTTTTCAAATTTCAAACTGATATTTTAGGGCTTTTGATCGGAATGGGGATACGAGTCGATTTATGTAAAACTTAACTCGAAACACCGTTTCAAACAACTTGATTTTTGTTAAATAAAAGTTTAAACACCGGAATTGAGGCATCCTTTAGTCGTTTGGACAACCGTTTGAAGGTAAGTTTTACATAAATCGACTCGTATCCTCATTCCGATCAAAAACCCTAAACTATCAATTTGAAATTTGAAAAAAACGTAACTTCGTTAAGTTTTTTTTAACAGAGGTCCAGTGAAAACAAATAGTGTGAAAGTTGGGACCAGTGACAGCTATTTTCAAAATTGGGATTATTATTGGCCAACTGCATTAAGTTGTGATTATTAAAATTCAATTTTCCTTAATTCTATTATAATGAATATATAAATGTTATATATCAAATTATGATTATCATCTAAAAATTCATATACTACATTAATCATAAAAAATGGGGTTGTTAGAATATGTTTGTCAGTTAAGCTCTTATTTGACAAATGGAAATGGATAATTCATGAATATCTAACCGAATGAAATTTGTTGTTTATGTAAGAAAATGAATTTGATTTATTGTTCAAAACAAACACAAATAACACACAAAACATGTTTTATTTGATTTGTCTGACTGGGAATGGTCTATTAACATTCATATTAATATGTTGATTTGCATATAAATTAATCACATTATATTCATAACATATATTTTTCTTTCATAGTTAAATGATTTTGCTTGAACCTACGTAACAAGATTAAAATAGTCATTAAAGAATATAAAAAGCCTTTAATAAACAAACACACACATGGAAAAAAAAAACACACACACACAGAGACGGACATAAACGAATACCTTAACGTTTTATGTTCACTCATTTAGCCCTTCAAACAAATTTTTATGTTCATGTTCATTCATTTATTAAACGAATAAACATAAACAAACTTTTCGCTGAACGTTTTTCGCATGTCTCTAGTCATAGGTCATAAACCACTTTAGACTTTGGGGATATTTTAGGGTTTCCGAATCCAACATCGTCTCTCACTCGTGTATCACCGGAAGCTATCATCTCTGTCAATCAAACCGTTCAAATCTCAGTAAGTTTCCATCAAGATCTGTATTATTTTCTTACAACAGTTAACTATGAACTATTAACGATATTAAAACCAACCTGCTGCTTATTATTCAAACAATTACTCTATGCCGCCCAACTGTTCGACGAAATGCCTCAAACAAAGTTTAATCTTTTGCTATTGGTTTTTGATTTCACACATACAAGCAGTGTTGTAGAACTTGTTAGACACTAGTCGGGCGGTGAGCTATGCAGTCGACATCGCCGATATATCAGTCAGAATATCGGTACCAATATTATTAACGATATTGACCGATATTGGAATGATATTTGACTGATATATCATCGATATTCTCGATATCAGTGTTTTAAGTCTTAATCAATTCTTACTTGCTACGCTTGTTAGTGTTTTGCAATTTTCAAAAGGTTAATTTGTTAATGGTAGGAGACGATACTGAATTATTAGTGTTAAATTGCTATATATATATGAATTTTACATGATATTAAAATTACCGATATCTCAGTGCGATAGCCGATAACCGATATCTCAGATTTCGGTCCTTGACCGATATCCGAAATTTTTCCGCATTAACTTCTTAGGCGGTGAGGTAGGGGCTAGCGATTAATCGGATTGGAATTTATATGTAGTTTTTGAAGTATACAAATATATACCAAATTTTATATATAAAAGTTTCAGTTTTGTTGACCGAGTTTAACCAAATGGAAACTAATCGGTGGGGTAGGGACTAGTGATTAATTTGAGGCTAGGCGGGATTTTTACAACCATGCCTTAAGTGTATTTCAACTTATAAAAATGAAATATATGGCTTTTATAAGTTTTATTTGTTGAACCAGAAGTTGTTATTAGGGCTTGAAACATGATGATTCTAATCTGGACATTTATGTTGTGGAAGATGTTTGCTGGCATGCGTTTATACTCTATATTGGATAATAAAACCTCAATTGTTTGGGTATTGATTCTAGAATCATCAACTTGTAGAAGTTGTTAGATGAAGCCGTAGTGTTCGTGACTCTAAAAACTGTCTTTTTATGCTCATATTAACATGTGTTGTAACAAATTTGGATGTTTTTTGCTACTGACGATATAACGTTTTGCTGGTTGAATGTTTAGAGTTGTGAATGTTAAGGGGAGATTGGATAATTTAAGTGAACTCAATATATTATATTATGATATTCTCCTTATAATACACAATTGTAGATAAATTTAATCAACTAAAAACCCAATTTGATTTTACCTCTTTCTGGTAATTTTGGAATCCATAATCTGAATCATATTTTTTAGCTGTCATTTCATATGCAGTTCTGCACTGTGTTTTTTTTATTTACATTATTCGGTTTTATGTTTTTCCAATTCTTTTCTAAACTGTTAAGCGTCGTTGACCTGAACATTACTAGGCCTGTAAACCAGCTAAACATTCGGTGAATCATACATGAACCGTTCTGTGGGAAGTTTATATATGTTTATTTACTTAATAAATGAGCGAACATGGACACGCTTTCTTCTTGTTCATTTAGTTACATGAATGAACATGGACACAAGCCTCGTTTATTCGTTTATGTTCGTGAACGTTCGTTTACGTTTCTTTATATATATACGGAATCAGGTGTGTGCGTTAGAACATTGAGAGCACCGGGAAGGACGCGCCCTTTTTATGCACGTTATAATTTTGTTGAGTTTATGAAATATATCACTCGTGACAATTAGTCAAGTTTTATCAACTTTTTAGGCTTGATAGATTGATTTTCAGTTTACCTTAAGTTGGTGTTCACTCCGTTATTTTCGTTCATCTATGTGCTGTCATGTTTGTTTACGTACATGAACTGTTCGTCTATGTTTCTTTATATATTTACCTAATATGATGATTCTATTCTGGACATGTAAGTTGTGGAACAGTGGAAGACATAGTTTGCTGGCATGTGTCCATACTCTTAAGTCTTAACTCAATATTGGATATCAATATGTCAATTGTTTTGGTATCGGTTCTAGAATCATCAGCTTGTATAAGCTGTTAGATGAAGCCATAGTAGTTCGTGACTCTAAGCACCGTCTTTTTATCTTCATATTAAATTGTGCCATAAGCTTGTAACAAATTTGGATTTATTTGCTACTGACAATATCATGTTTTGCTGGTAGAATGTTTAGAGTGATGAATGAAAATGAGAGATTGGATAATTTAGGTGAATAACAATATATGATCTTCTCTTTATATTTCACAACTGTAGATAATTTAACCAGCTAAATACCCAATTTGAATTTGCCTCTTTCTGGTAGTATTAGAATCTATAATGTGAATCATATCTGTTAGTTGGCACTTCATCTGCACTATATTTTTATTTAAATCATTTATTTATATGTTTCTTGAATTCTTTTCTGAAAGTGTTGGTTGACATGAACATTAATAGGCCTGTAGTATGCTCATAAATTTCCTTTTTGTCCGTTTAGTTAAATGAACGAACATGAATACAAGCCTCGTTCGTTCGTCTATGTTTCTGAACGCTCGTTTACGTTTCTCTATATATTTACCTAATTTCTTATGCCCATTATAGTTTCTGAGTTTATGAAATATTTCACTCGTTACACTTAGTCGAGTTTTGTTAGTTTTTAGGCTCAATAGATTGACTTTAATTGGGGTTCACTCCGTTATTTACATTCATATATGTGCAGTCATGTTCGTTTACGTGCGTGAACTGTTCGTTTGTACTACTAATGAACGGGCATGTACAAGAAAACCCTGTTTGTTTAATTGTTCATGTTCTATTGTTTGTTCGGTTAAAGTTAAATGAGCGAACACAATCATGCCCCGTTTGTGTTCGTTAGGTTTGTTTACAAGGGTAAACATTACGTCTAGACCCACTACAATTTTTTCGTCCTTCCACTTCTAGTTTTTCAAAAAGGTTAAGGTAATAGAACTTTTGAAATAAAACAATTTAGAAAAGACTGTTAACGTGTCGCTTGACCTATTTGACTTGTTACATTGCTAGCCTGTTTTGAAGTTTACCCCATATGACCCTTTTTACATCTATTTGACCCTTTTTAAAGTTGATCCATTAAACCTGTTTTATAGTTTTACACACACATTTACCCATTGACTCGTTTTAAAGTTTATCCATTCGACCTGCTTTAGGTAGACAATAAAACTTCAGTATCATGGCTGGTGTTTCTGGAAGTGAACACAAGGACCCGATAAACGAGCAAGAAGTTGCAGCCAAATATGGCAGCATAAGAACCGAAATGAATCAAATTTACTCCAAAATCACTGAACTCGAGATGGAAGTAAGTGAACACTCATTGGTCATTAACGCCATACAGCCACTCGACCCTACAAGGCGTTGCTACAGAATGATTGGTGGGGTGCTCGTTGAAAGAACTATCAAGGAAGTTTTGCCAGCTGTGCAACAAAATAAGGAGGGAATTGAAGTGGTGATTGCTAGACTTAATGAAGCTTTGGAGAGGAAGAAGAAAGAGTTGACTGATTTTGAAACTAAGTACAAGATTCGGATTAGGAAAAATGATGGTGAGTCTGTGGATGATAATAGCAAGAAGGAAGGGTCTGCACAGGGTGTTCTTGTTGGGCCCGCTAATGCGTAATGTTTTGTGATTGTTATTTTGATTTTGTGATGGTTATCGTGGGTTTTCATAAACGTTGAACAAGATTTTTGGTTTGTAAGATTATTAGTTAGGAGGTTTTCTAGTTTTTGCTACTTTTGATATTTTGATTTGAACCCATGCGCTAGTTTTGTGCTGGTAAGATTTTGTGGCTTATGAACGAATTTGTGATCCGACTGTCAAATATGTTTTCTGTAAACTGGCAAATCAAACAGGCTGGGTTGGATGGTCAGCATGGCAGTGCATTTTTAGCGTAAACGTGGTTAGACATTTTGAATAAATTTTTCTTATATAGTTATATAGAATACATGATGTATGTTACAAATGAAAAAATAATATGTAACAAAACTGTACAAATAAGCATAAACACACATTCATTCAGACATTCACTATTGTTCATGTATGCTTATTCATTAAGATATTCAAAACACGCACAAACATAACAGAGATTCAAAAGTTGTAAACAATGATACTCAAAACTGAAGTCCGAATATCGTTAGCCATGAGGTGATTGTCAATACCATCATCTTTAAAGGTGATCTTTTGACCTTAGGAACGATATTTTGAACTAAGGGGCTAATGGTAGCCTAATGATTCTATTAAGATGCTACCATTAAATCAGTGCTAGATAGAGCGTGTTTGGTTTACTAAAAATGATATCTCTTAATAGTTCATGAAACCGCTTAATGTTTAAGTTTTAGAGTATGTTGAATGATTTATCTGTTAATCAGTCGGATCTCTTATTGTTGCAACACAAGATCGCCAAACAGTCCCCTTAATAGATAAGGGACAGTGTTGCAAAAATCGCTAGTCGGGCGCTGGGGTAAGGACCAGTGATTAATCGAGATTACTCAGATCAGACTTTAATGTATAAGTTTCAGTTTATATATACCCGCACATATTTTTATATGTAATTTTCAATTTTATACATACACAAACACATTTTGACCGAAAATTGGTTGAAATCTTGTTGAAAACCGTTAGATTTTTGCTGGAATCTTGCCGGAAACTGCTGCTTTTAGTTGGAATCTCGCCGGAAACCGCCGATTTTGGCTAAAACATCATCAGAAAATGCCGATTAAGTCCGATTAATCTTGATTTTGACCGGATTTAACCATTGACCAATTAATTGACCGACTAGCCCAAATATAATCAGTGAAATGAGGACTTACGATTAATCATGAATTAATCAACACCTAGTTGTGATTTTTGCAATAAGGGATAAAATTTTAGAATGGGCTGAACTCAACTTCATTAACAGAAAATATAAAATTAACATTAACCAAAATTTAATAAACCAACATTCCCGAACATAAGTTAGCAATCGTAATATGTTCATATTCATTCGTTTAATGAAAACAACAAACCATGTTCGTTAAACGACCGTAGACCACAGTAAACCCATAGACGTTTCCGCACCCGATTCCACCCCTTATCATCACCCAAAAAAATCTTGAACCCCACGTCCGGCGAAAACCCGGTCGGAAAGCTCCGCCAAAACGGCATTAACCGTAAGCAAAACGACACTAGAACCGGCAATAACACCCAAGACAACACCCGTGGTCCCAAGAACCTTATTAAACGCCGGCCACTCAATCTGCCCAATCTCCTCAACAACTCCGGTCCATAGACTCTCATCCTTCTTAACCACCTCTCTATCCATCATTGCCTTCTTGATCTCTGAACCCAGTTCGGATAATTGTTCGTCTGATGGTTGCTGTTGTTGTTGGGTGGGTTCTGATGGGTCTGATGTGGGTTTCTGTTGTTGTTCTTCTGCGGCGTTGCAAACGACGGCGTACCGGTGGTTTTTATTATTGTATTTGGTTTTGATGATTGGGTTTAGGGTTAATTTGAATGGTGTTGGGTATTTGGGATGATTGATGGGTTTTGTTGCAGGTGGGAGTGAGAATTGTGTGAGGGAGAATGCCATCTTTAGGTTGTACACAGACTAGAAATTGGATTTGGGCGTTTGGATGCTCTTGTAGTTGAACCCCAAAAGATATTGAAAGTTTGTTTATATGGTTTTATACTTTTATAAACTCTTCAAATATCTTTTAGAATAGACGGGTAAATCCCGATGTGGTGAAGGAGATTTAACACGAATTTGGTGGATATTGGTTAAATTCGTTACCATATCGAAACTAACCTAAAAATATGTCAAATTAACAAATTTAAAATAAAAAAGACCAAGATTAAGTAGTAGTACTTGTATAATGTAACATCCTCAAAAGTTTTGATCCAAATATGACAAGTCAATAGAAGAAAAGGGATTAAAAATGAAAAAAAATTTGACCCATCGTGATACGTGACGGGCATAGCCAAGGAGGCCATCGCGATACGCGATGGTCCTTGATGACACATCAACACGTGTCACCCGGAGGTGACACGTGGCAGACATCGCGACACGTGGCAGGCCACGTGTCAACACGTGGCATAACGTGTCTTAGAAAACGACACGTGTACGCCACGTGGCAGAGGGTGTGTAAGAAAGTGACACGTGTCCGCCACGTGGCGACACGTGGCACTCTCTGACAAACACGTGTCATCGCGTAATAGAAAGGTGCCATCGCGTATCGTGATGGGACCGGAATTTAGCTATAAATAAGAGGGTGATGGTACATTCATTTTCACACCACTCCACTCTCTCTCTAGAAATACTTTCTCTCTCTAGAATTATTCTCTCTCTACCTCGGTTTTCGTGCCGCGACCCGACGAATAATAACCTCGTAATCCGCACCATATATCGACGAAACCTCGAAGTTCGTACCGACAATCCCGACAACCGGCGCACCTCGTTTTGCGTACCGACCTCGTAACGCGTAACGATCTCGTAAACCGTGCCGACCCGAGACGACCTGACATTCTGCCTCGAAGTACGCGCACGACCCGGCGAATCCCGAACGTTGCCTCGATTTGCGTGCTGATGAGTTGTTGATCAAGATTCTCAAAGTACGTGCAAGCGTCGAAGTGCTGCCCGAGAATTTAGAAAATAATAAGCTAAGCAAGGTAAGAGCTCTGCCCAAATAAAATATTCCAAAGGCTTAGACCCTAGTCAGGGGTATAGCCTAGACCTTGATCAAAAATTAAAGATAACAATTAAATAAAGATTTCTTTATATAAAATTCTATAAATAAAGGTTATAGCAAAAATATAGTTTATTCATAATTAAGAAACCTAAGCTTTTACTACAAATTGGTATAGTTGAAATATTATGAAAAGTAAAAGATTACATATAAAGGTTATAGTCAAAATAGTGTTTCTTTATAATTAAGAAACATAAGACTTAACATTCAAGGGTTATAGATAATGGCGTTTCTTCTTGAAGAAGAAACATACTATAGACATTTCTTCTTGAAGAAGAAACATAGCACATGGTTAGCAAATATAGAGAAAGATTTCATATCAAACATGTTTCATTCAAACAAAAGATCAATCAAGGTTTAAGCTATCAAAAACCAGACTAAAGGTCTGTAGCCGGATTAAGAGACGATCCGGGTATTTACATAAACCTATTTTATTATAGGTCAATCATTCAATCAATCATCCATTCATTCACAAAAGGTTTTCAAACGAGATCACCACATCATTCAGAACAGACAGTCACATGTGAATACGTTAAACCTTTTTCAGTTAAGATAAACGGGTTGTTTATCTTAAACAAAGTCAGTCAAATAAAGATTTATGGGATTACGTGATCCCTATTAAAATACAAGATATAAAATAAAAACAACTCAGACTGAGTACACATGTGTCTGGATCCAAACATAATCAATCTAGTCTATCAGTCAAGGCTACGTGGCCGTAGACTAGAGGTTATAATAAAAAGTTCTCCAAATGGTATCAACTCCCGGAGAACAGTAATTGTGTGTGTATGGCAGTGGCACAATCCCAAAAATAATAGACTTTTCAGCTGAGATTGTTTCATGAAAACTATCTTGTCAGTTAAAGAAAGATTTATAAATATTTTTAGAGTCAACGATTCACCAGCATATCGCTGACGTATCCCCCCCCCCCAAATATTACAGGAAATAAAGTTAGCACAGGTAGCATGGAATTATAGTCAACTCATGGAGACAGATGCTCGCAAGGTAGAGATGTCTCAATATTTTAAATTATTAAAATATTGCAAACAATATTTAAACAAAGTTTTATAAATAAAACAAAGGTTTGAAAATCAAAATCTTGAATAATTATTATTCGAGAAGCTTTATATTAAATCAAATATTTTGTTATATTTTACGAATAAGTTAATGTTTCAAAACATAAATTAATATTTTATTATAAACTAAAGACTTCCGCTAAAACTCTGATATATTTTCAAAACAGGTACTAACTATTGGTCACACGTCTAGGCCCTAAGTGAGGGTACGTTGGTATCAGAGCCATCGATCTTAGCGAATTAGGTATTTAATCATACCTAAGGCTTCGATCAGAAATAGTTTATAATAATCATTAGTATCCAAGTAAGGATATCAAATAAATAATTAAATGATTAAAAATTAAATACGAATAAAATATAACAAGTACGGATAAGATAGGAAAAAGCGCTCCTATCCATAATATAACCTCGTACAGATGTGCGATCGTCAATCTAGCGAAGAATCCGTTCAGCTTCGACCCGGTAAAGGGAAAGGCTATATGGGAACATCTTTTCTCCCAATTCCTATATCTAGTGATGAGAGCTCATATCAAACAGCAATGGAGGAAGATTCAGACTCGTTTGATTCTAACATTCCGCTAGCTCAGATTATTCCAAATCGGAATACGTATGGAGGCGTATCAAGTAGATCCAAGGAATCAATGGTGTCAAATGGAAAGGAAGCAATGACTTATCCAGAAGAAAATCCTCAGGGACAGGAATATTATTCAACAATGCAAAATCCTTACTTTACTCATACTAAAGGAATGGATGCTGAAGAAAGACAAAAAGAAAAGAAGAAAGGAGAAAATGTTAAGAAGGACGACAAGATCAAGAAGTTGATTATTCGATGGAAGAAATAAGAGTCTTAGTAGTTATAAACAATGCAAGTATAATAAATACCGTGTAATCTTGTAATAACATAAATAAAAGATATATTTAAATTTCCTCGAAATTAGTAATGTGTCTTTTAAAAAGAATTATGTCAAGAAAGATTACACAAACTCTCAAGATAATTCTTCCAAGTACATCTGGAAGTAAGAGAGTAATAGCTAACAAATAAAGGAAATGTCCAGGTGGACAAAGTCTAAAAGATGACTAAATTCAAGTCGATGCTACTAGCAAGAATTAAATGAAACATGACCTAGAAATAAGAATTGTAGAAATTCTTGGGGTCTATTTGTACACAAGGTATGTACTAACTATTTCAAGAATATGCAACGAGAAAATATTGATGCCTCTCAAGAACCCCAGCGACTTTCGTCTTGGAAATAACATAATTATCGTTTCAAACGATTATTTCAAAGCAAAGAATAATTAATTAGATTGTGTCATTACGATATGAACAATCTCAAGAAAGATTAGAAAGAAATATACTCGAAATGCGACATACTTAATTAAACATTCTATAAACAAATCAATTAGAATGTTACATTCTTGTAACAAACATTTTATCGTTAACATATAAGTAAGAATTTCATTCATATTAAACATTCTATAAACAAATCAATTAGAATGTTCACTAACACTTGGTTTTATATCTGATCATACCTGTGATGTATGTATGTGAACACTCTTAGTCAAAATGCAACCTGTAATAAATAAGCTTTTAACAAGTTCAAATCTTCACCTTTTTAAGGGTTGCATAGATCAGAAGGTAAAATTGGGTTTCGGTTTAGTGTGAGTAGGGATTGGTATTTTGTGGTGGTTCAAAGTTTAATGGTAAATACAACTTCCACTGTTTGTCGGGAGTTTTGAGATGTCTTCAATGGTTAGCTCCTTTTCTTCGAGAGTTTTTTTTTTTTTGACATTATATACATAATGACTCTTTTAAGGTCAGATCGTCAAGACCAGTTTTATCGAAGATGTGGATTAATTCTTCCTCAATCCTATTCAGAATATAACTTCCAACTCTAATGGATCGTTCGGCTTTGAGCCTAATAACCCACACCCTCATTAGTTCGGTATATTCATGCTGAGACTGAGTTTGACTTTTTCTACATCTTCCTTCGTGGGACCAGTTTCCGCAACCTAAACATCGTTCATATCTTTTTGCTCTTCTCTTCATTGCGTTTTTGGAAATTCCACAGAATGGTGGCCTTTGTTCATTTTGGCGCCACTTTTTACTCACCTCATTTCTAAAGAGAAAGATTCTTTTTTTAAGTTCTGGAGGCAACCTAGGTTTTGTGAGGTGTATGCAGCAAAGTAAATTGAAATCGAAAGAATTCATTTCCAGTTCTTTAGGGTCTGCTGATAAAAGACCAATGTTGTATTTTACCGGTGAAAGTGGATTAGGTGATCGGATTTTTGGGTTTTGTAATTTGATAATGGGTTTGATGGAATTTTGTAGATATTACCTTCTTCTTTAAATCACATGAAACATATGACTCACTCAAAGCTTTCGAAAAAATTATTTATATGGCATGAGGTTTATCTCACAGTAACGGAGGAATTGGGTATTAACGCCATATTTTGCATAAATTTATTCTCAATATTACAAAACTTCTTTTACTTTTTCACTTTTATAGTGATTGGTTGTTTGCAAAAAAAAATTTCTTGATTTTCTCTTTAGGTTTTTAAGTAATCTTTGTTTTACTGCAAAAATATTTGTTTTAGGGAATTTTTATTATTAGCTGGACAAACAATTTGGTCAAGTAATTCCCCCCCCCCCCCCTCCCCCACACTTGAATCTCACATTGTCCTCAATGTGACAAGATTTATGAAAATATAAAAATTCTAATTAAGTATTATGGGTTAAAATGGAGAGTTACTTCCCTACGGGTTAACGAAATTTTGACAGAGTGTCCCCTGTTTTTCGTCTGTTTTCCTGTTTTTGTACCTGTATAATATAAAACTGCACACATCCACAAACAACCAAGCATAAACTGCTAAAAATTGGGTATGGAATCATCCATCCCTTGCCCTGCCGGGCTAAATTAGTACCTAGCATATTGTCTTTGGCTCCCCCCGGCCATAAAAATATCCAAACCAACATAAAAATAAGCAAACAAGTACGACGAAAAGTAAATTGTTTAGAACATACATAATAAGTTCATAAAATACTACCAACCCGTGCCCATGCCTGACCTACCAGTGCCGACAGTCATCAGTTACCCGGATCCGGGTCAAATGGTCCCCACTGCCTGTCCATGCGATAGCCCAAACGATCAATCTCTCGTCTCGTCTTTGCATATTCGGCTGCTCGTTGTGCATCTGAGGTAGCCATCTGCTCTGTAATCCAGTTAAATGAGGCGGTAGTGTTAGCTGAGAACTGATCAATAAGTCCAAATATACCCTCGAAAGAGTATCGGCTATCATGTGATGAACTGGGGTTGGCCCTGATGAAGATGGGCCTCCTCTCTGATGGTAAGTGCGGCGGCGGTATTGTTTGGGCGGTGATTGTCGTCTCTCGTGCACATCCTGTATCATCATCTCTGACGGGTCTTCTGGATCCCAAACTTGGTTGTTCTTATCACAAAATCTCCACACACCCGGGCTGATTTGCTGAACCATCTGCATGCTCTCACAGTAATCAAGGTTGAGAGCGATCGTGTCTGGGCTTGGAGTTCCTTCTGTGTCTGCAACATAGGCCTGGTAGAGGTTGTAGATCCAGGGGCCACCAAAGATCGGGGAATTTCCTCGGGCAGTAGCATTTGTCATGAAAAGTTTGCAAAATAGCATAGTGATATTGCATGGTATTTCTTTTTTCATGCAGTATAATGCCCAAAGATCCTTCAGGTTAACAACCCCCTCACTCTGTCCTCTAGCGTTAACGGTATGACTCAGCAAACAGTGGATGTACCTCATCAGCGGGTCATGCAGGGCTGTGCTTTTAGAGACGCTTGGTCTATATGTTGTTGTTCCATAACTCAATTGTTCCCAAGCTTCTTCCCTTATGGCACATGCTACAGCTTTATCATCGTCACCTTCATCTGTAAATGCTGTTTTTGCTTCGAACCAGATGTCGGTGTCAGTTTCCTCAGCCGTGTAAATACCCAAATCAATCCCCAGTTGGGTAACAGAAGTTGTATGCCAAACACCCCCACAACGGAACTCGATTGCCTTGGTATCCCACATGTCAAACTTTTTCTTCTTAAAGTTGAACGAGGCTAGGAATTCTTTTGTGAGTTCCGTCACTGAATCCCCTGTCTGGTTAAAAACCAGTCTCCAAGGTCCCCTCACAATGCTTTGATATCAGTCCCATTGGTTTACTTTTCTTAGGGTGTCTTCACATGCACAGAAGTGGGCTTCTGGATATCTATTGTTGAGGTACGTTAATCTTTCGTTTGCTGATTGGTCCTTTGTTTTGCGGTTTCCGAAGACTAGGAACGCATGAAAATCTTCCCCATACTCAGCCATCTGAAATTTACACTTAAATTAGTCAAAACTCACGGAAAATTTTCATTTTGCTGAAACAGAATGCAAAGCATGGCGGCGTGCTTTCAGAAGCACGGTACCGTGCTGCTGCTTCTGGTTCAGTTCATTTGATGTTTGACTTTTGGTTGACCACGACTCGTGTTGTTTCGGGCACGGCTCTTGTTTTTAATATCGATTTTTAACTTACTCAGACTCGAACCCTCGTTTCTAACCGGTTATATCAATTGGGTTTAATGGTAAGTTGGGTATTTATGTCAAAACCCAAAAACCCGAATTGTTTCTTTCAATTAAACCCTAACCATTCAACATTCATCAATCTATTCATCATAATCAAGCATAATAACCCATACCCTTTTCGGGTTTTAACCCGATTTGGTCGATTTGAACAATTCTAGGGTTAATCTAAACCTAGAATGACGAATTTGGACTATACAATTGTTAAATTAACATACATTAGGTTTAGAATTGATGAATTGATGAAGAAATTAGCAAAACAATTGAAGGACGGCAGTTTTCGGTTCAGAATGCAGTGAAAAATAGGGTTGGTTGTGTGAGAAAGTTATTTTATTAAGTAAAAACTCGTAACTGCTGTTTGACCAAAAACACGGCCCCGTGCATTAAGAAGCACGGTACCGTGCTGCGTAGTGCAGACAGTATTGTTTTGTTTATTTGTTAAGTTGGTTTGTTTTTAACTGGGTTTTTATTTTCTGGTTATATTAAACTTGGTAATTTAAACATCCTAATTTTCATTAAAAACATAAAACTAAAAACATAATTAAAGATAGATGAAATGAAAAGTACAACAATTCTCGGGTCCTAACACATAGTACTAGCGGGAACAACTTAAAAATGAAACAAAGTCAGAACTTCAACGGCCACCACTCCCGAACAAGTCCTGGATGTGTGGTGGTGCTCGCTTGGCTTCCAAAAGTTCGTCAAGCTTTTTGTTGAGCGTGACGATTTCTCGGTTGAGAAAGTTAAGTTTGGAAGTCACATCCTTGTGGTGGCCATCCACAACATGGAAGTTTTCGAACCTAAGCAGGTCGACTTTGTTAATTAACTCGACTACTCGAGCTTCGGTTTGCATGTTGCTCTCAACTTGATCTCTTATGATGCATTGGAGTCGCATGACTTGTTCATCGAGGAAGGAAGATTCATGTTGTTTCCCCTTTTTCACTGGCTTCCGTTCAACCCGTTTTCCTTCCATTTAGGTAGTTTTTGTTTGGTGTGAATGGAATAGTGAATTTATGTATGCATTATATAGAGACTGGAAAGTTGAACACGACGCCGTGTTTTTGGAAGCACGGTCCCGTGCTGCTATAGGAATAAATGTTTATGAGTCAGAGAATTGTACGGAGTCAGCGCGTATCATGCTGAAGATTCTGGGGTGACCACGGCCTCGTGCTTAAGAAAGCACGGCCCGTGCATTTTGTCACGATGATTTTTCTTTTAAATTTTCAAAATGATTCAAGATCCGGAATTTTTAGAATGACGTTTATTGTGATAATTTGGAAGTTTGGTCATCTAAAAATTACTTTTCATTAAATAAAGATCCTAGAACAATTTCGGGATAAGCCCGGGTTTCCTACGAAAATAAAATAATCGGGTTAAGCCTGAAGTCCTAACACATTGTGCTTAATGCACTTGTTTACACATAAAAGCATAAAATTAAGTTTCCTAGAGCTCCCCGAAATGCTCTCCTCCTCCGAATGGTCCTGGTGGTGGAAAATACGTGAAACCGAGAACTTGAAACTGGAGTTGCTCGTTGATGTCTCGGAGTTCCATTTTCACGTTTTCCACTGATTCGGTGAGTTATTTCAAGAGTTCTTAAAGTTTCAAGAGAAGCTCGGTTTTGGAAACATGGCGGGCATCGTTTCTCGGATGTCGGGAAACGGGAATTGCTTCATTCATCTCAGTTACATGCTGAATTTCCAGAGGTTTTTGGTTTTGGTTTTGGTTTTGGTTTGTGCAAGAAATGCAATGACACAAGGTGCCTTTTATAACTAAACAGTAAACCAAGCACGACACCGTGCTTTTGGAAGCACGCCCCCGTGTTCTTGTTCTGACAATTCTGTTACAAGCCAGTCTGACTGAGATTTTTGCAGCGTAGATGCCGGCCCGCATTTTTAGGCACGGGACCGTGCTTTTGAGAGCACGCCCCCGTGATTTTTATATTTTATAATTTTTTTTACAAGGCCTAGTTTTGAGAAGGTCTTGGCCAGAGCTTATTTCCCTAATTTCTTTAATCAAGAAGTTTGGAGGGTTAATACCTCCAACACTTCTTTAAGTGGACCGTCGATATATGGTTTTAATCGATGTTCATTTACCTTGAACTTTTGGCGGGTTGAATTTGAAATTTCAATGGTTCCGTAGTCAAAAACTGTTTCAACTACGTATGGACCTGTCCATCGGGATTTCAGTTTTCCTGGGAAAAGACGTAAACGAGCGTTGTATAATAGTACACGATCGCCAGTTTGAAATTTTTTATTTCCTTTAAATGAGCGTCGTGTATGCGTTTAGTCTTCTCCTTGTAGGACCAGGAATTTTCATAGGCCATTGTTCTCAGTTCCTCGAGCTCACGAATTTGATCTTCCCGGTTTGCTCCGGCGGACGTTAGATCAAAATTCACTGCTCTAAGAGCCCAGTAGGCTTTGTGTTTTAATTCTACTGGTAGATGACATGCCTTCCCGTAAACGAGCTTGAAGGGTGTCGTTCCTATGAGAGTTTTGTAAGCCGTCCTGAGGGCCCACAATGCGTCATCTAATTTTTCTGCTCAATTTTTGCGATTCATCCCCACACTTCTTTCCAAAATTCTCTTAATTCCTCGATTTGAGACTTCCACCTGCCCACTGGTCTGCGGGTGATATGGTGTGGCCAGTCGGTGATGGACCCCATATCGTGCTAAGACCTTGTCCATCAGGGTGTTACAGAAGTGAGTACCTCTGTCGCTAATGAAAGCTTTTGGAGTACCGAATCTTGAGAATAACTTTTTCAGAAATCTTACAACTATTCGAGCATCGTTGGTGGGAAGAGCTTGTGCTTCTACCCATTTAGATACGTAGTCGACTGCTACCAGGATGTATTTATTTCCGAATGAGTTAGGAAATGGCCCCATGAAATCTATCCCCCATACATCAAAGATTTCACAAATTTGAATACCCTTTTGAGCCATCTCATTTTTTGATGAGATGTTCCCGGCTCTTTGACAAACATCGCATGCTTGGATCAAAGCATGTGTATCTTTGTATATAGTGGGCCAGAAAAATCCTGCATCAAACACTTTTCTGACCGTAGTGGCGGTACCGTGGTGCCCACCAGTAGGTCCTTCATGACAGTGTTTGAGAATGTCTAAGGCCTCCTTGCCTGCTACGCACCTACGAATGACTTGATCCGCACCTATCCTAAATACGTATGGATCTTCCCAGAAGTAAAACTTAAGGTCGGAGAAGAATTTCCTCCGCTATTGATGGGTAAGCCCTTTTCTGAGGATCCTACAAGCTAAGTAATTTGCGAAGTCGGCATTCCAAGGACTTTCGTCTTTTTCCTCTATCACTTCTTGAATGTGCATGAGAACTTCATGTGGGAAATTGTCATTGATTGTTTTTTTTGTGAAGTTCCTTGGGAGTTGGACATTCTAAACGTGAAAGGTGGTCCGCGGCTACATTTTCTGCTCCCTTCTTGTCTTTAACTTCGATGTCGAATTCTTGGAGTAGTAAGATCCACCGGATGAGTCTAGGTTTGGCATCTTGTTTGTGAATAGGTATCGTATTACGGCATGATCGGTGTGAACTATGGTTTTGGAAAGAACTAAGTAGGATCTAAATTTTTCAAAGGCAAAGACTACTGCTAGTAACTCTTTTTCTGTTGTGGTGTAATTCTCTTGTGCATCGTTAAGAGTTTTACTGGCATAGTAAATTGGGTGAAAGTGTTTTCTTTGCGTTGTCCGAGTACGGCTCCAACTGCAAAGTCACTTGCATCGCACATGATTTCGAATGGAAGGGTCCAATCGGGTGTGGTCATGATTGGTGTGTTGACAAGTTTGTCTTTTAGTGTATTGAATGACTCAACACATTCCTCGGAGAAGACAAATGGTGCGTCTTTTTCCAAAAGTTTGGTCATAGGTCTTGAGATTTTTGAGAAGTCTTTTATGAAGCGGCGGTAGAAACCTGCGTGACCTAGAAAACTTCTAATGGCTTTGACTGAAGTCGGTGGCGGAAGTTTGGATATGGTTTCTATTTTGGCCCTATCAACCTCTAGTCCGTTTTGAGAAATCTTGTGTCCTAGAACAATGCCTTCCTTTACCATAAAGTGACATTTTTCCCAGTTGAGCACTAGGTTTACTTCTTCACACCTAGCTAACATTTTGTCTAGGTTTTTTAGACATTGATCGAAGGAGTCTCCAAAGAGTGAGAAGTCGTCCATGAAAACCTCCATAGAGTTTTCGATCATTTCATGAAAGATGGCCACCATGCAACGTTGGAAGGTGGCTGGAGCATTACATAGTCCAAATGGCATTCTTCGGTAGGCGAAGGTTCCGTATGGACATGTAAAAGTAGTTTTCTCCTGATCTTCAGGAGCAATGGGAATCTGAAAGTATCCGGAAAATCCATCAAGAAAACAATAGAACATTTTTCCAGATAATCGTTCGAGCATTTGATCTATGAAAGGAAGTGGAAAATGATATTTTCTTGTGGCATCGTTAAGCTTCCGGTAATCAATTCAAACTCTCCAGCCTGTAATGGTTCTCATTGGTATTAGTTCGTCCTTCTCGTTCATTACGACCGTCATTCCTCCCTTCTTGGTTACTACCTGAATAGGACTAACCCAAGGTGAATCCGAGATCTGGTAGATTAATCTGGCATCAAGTAGTTTGATTACTTCCTTTTTCACCACATCTTGCATGTTTGGATTGAGACGTCTTTGATGTTGGACCACGGGTTTGTATTCTTCTTCCATGAGAATTTTGTGAGTACAAAAGGAAGGACTGATGCCCTTGATATCCATGATCTTCCATGCGATAGCTTTCTTATGGTTTTTGAGAACCTTAAGAAGTTCGTGTTTCTCTTCTTTAGAAAGGTGAGATGAAATAATTATTGGAAGTTGAGAATCTTTCTCTAGAAAGGCGTATTCGAGATGTTTAGGTAGTTCTTTTAACTCTAAGGCTGGTGGCTTTTCGATTGATGGTTTTGATTTTTCATTGTTTTCAATGATTTCGCATATCATTTCTGATTCTTCTTGGTGGTTATTATTGAAATTTTCGTTCTCTAAAATGGGTTTGTTGAGTGTTTTGTCTAAGACTTGTATTTCTAAGGGAGTGTTGATGGAGGAATCTCGCATATAGCAACTCACGATGGAGTCTATGATGTCAACACAATATAAAGTGTCATCGTGCTGTTGTGGATATTGCATAGATTTTCCTATGTCAAAAGTGATTGCCTCGTCATTGACCCTGAGAGTGAGTTTACCGGTGCAAATATCAATGATAGCCTTTGCGGTGGCTAAAAAGGGTCTTCCTAAAATCAGAGGTACACTTTTGTCTTCCTCCATGTCTAGAATCACAAAATCTACTGGGAAAACAACCTTGTCAATTTTGACAAGCATGTTTTCAACAATTCCCCGAGGATATTTAACGGATCGGTCAGCTAACTGAATGCTCATGCGGGTGGGTTTTGGTTCTCATATCCCTAGTTTTGCAAAAACCGCATAAGGCATTAAATTAATACTAGCTCCTAGGTCATCCAGGGCATTGCTAACAGATAAATTTCCTATGAGACAAGGGATAGTAAAGCTCCCGGGATCGGTCATCTTTGTCGGTTGCTTGCTTTGGAGGACAGCTGAACATTCTTCACTTAGGGTGACATGTGAGAGTTCCTCCAGCTTCCTTTTGTTTGTCAGCACTTCTTTGAGAAACTTGGCATATTTTGGCATCTGAGCAATAGCTTCGACAAAAGGGATGTTGATCTGGAGTTGTTTAAAGAGTTCTAGAAACTTCCCATACTGGGCTTCCAATCGCTCCTGCTTCAGTCTTCCAGGGTAAGGAATAGGTGGAACATAGGTTCGGACTAGCTCCTTAGGCTTGACTATGCTTGTTGGGGTCAGCTTTTCCTGTGTTTCATCAGGAGACTTTTTCTCTATAACTGATTCTGAAGTTGGTGAGACAACAGTGGTCGTACCGCTCCTGAGTGTAACGGCGTTAGCTGTTGCATTCGGGTTGGTGATTGTGTTGCTTGGAAGAGCGCCAGGTGGTCTTTCAGATAATTGTCGGGCAATTTGTCCGATTTGGGTTTCTAGGTTTTGAAGTGATGCTTGTTGACTTTTGAGATCGGCTTCATGTTTTAATAATACTCCGCTGATATCAACAGCTCTTGAGTCGGCTTTCTTTTCTGCTTCATTTGTTTTGGTCATTAACTGGATTAACATTTCTTCGATCTTAGAGTAGCTTAGGTTTTGATGGCTACTAGAACTTTGATCTTGGTATTGAGGTTTAGGTTGGAAGGGTTGATTCATTGGTCTTATTTCGAATCCGGATAAAGGTTGAGTGTTACCTCCGTCTTTCCAGCTAAAATTCGGGTGGTTTCTCCATCCTGGATTGTAGTTGTTGCTGAAAGCGTTGTTCTGTCGAGCGATGAAATCGACTTATTCCATGGCCATGATGACTTGTTTACAGTCACTCATCTTATGATTTCCTCCACAAGTGTCACATGTGAGTCTGGTTTTTGATAGTTCGGCTTGAAGTTGTTCGAATTTTTTAGAAAGGGCTTCAAGCTGTGTTGTGACAAGAGTGTTGGAATCAACGTGGTGTATTCCTTTATGGGTAGGTGTAGATCTTGGTGGGTTGTAAGCGAAGCTCTTCTTTGCGGCTTTCTCCAGGACTTCAAATTCTTCGTTAGGTAATTTGGATCCCAGGTCTCCACCAGCGATTTGGTCGATGGCCTGTTTGTTTTGACTGGATCGTGCGTCAAAGAAAGTTTGGACTTGTAACCATACGCTCAGTCCATGACGTGGACATCTTCTTAGAAGACTTTTGTATCTTTCCCATGCTGCGTGTAACGATTCATCATCATCGGTTCGGAATCCGGTAATGCTGGCTCGGTATTTAGCAGTTTTATCGGGCGGAAAATATTTGAGGAGAAACTGTTCAACCATCTGGTCCCAAGTGGTGATGGAACCAGAAGAAAGAGATTCTATCCATTCTAGGGCTTGTCCCCTTAGAGAGAAAGGAAAGAGTTTGAGTTTGATTTGATCTTCTGAACAGTTTTGGATTTTAAAGGTTCCGCAGATTCGTAAGAATCAGGATATGTGAGAAAGAGGGTCTTCGTCGAGGAGACCATGAAATTGAACTGAATTTTCCACCATATGAATGGTGCTTGATTTGATTTCGAAATTTTCGGTGATTTCGGGTGGAGCCACTCCATTGCTGTAGCCTTCGAGAGTTGGCTTGGCATACTGGCTCATGGTCGGCTCATTGTTCTGGGCCGCCATCATTTATTCGGTTTGATTTTCTCCTGATGTGGTGGCGTCTACCGATTCGTCTTTGATTGTTTCGGCAGTTTCTGTGGTCCGTTTACGAGTTCGTCGACGAAAGAGTCGCTCCGGTTCAGAAATTGGAGAAACAAGCTCAGGCTCAAAAGTAGAGGACATACATGAGACTAAATCAAAAGTAAACTAAAGTGAAAGTTAGCTAAAGTTAGTCTAAAAAGTTAGTCTAATATTAAACTATAAGTTAGGCTAAGCTATTCTAAACTATCTAAGGTCTAAGTTAATTAAGCTAAAGTAAGGAAGGGTAAATAAAGGTAAAAAGTAGGCTACTCGTAAAATTATATTATTTGGTTTAATAAAGATAAAATAAAATAGAAGTTAAAAATTTGTACAATTATAGACAATGATTAAATTAAAACTTGGATCGTTCTTAGAAACGTACCTTGTCCCCGGCAACGGCGTAAAAAACTTTGATGTGTGTGTGCGCGACTTGTATAAAATATGATGAATTGGATATTTAGCTTTTGCACAAGATCGTGTTTTAAATTTATAAAAGTGATTTCTGCAAAGACTGAACACACACAAAATAGGCAAGTGTACCTATCATATATGTAGAATAGTATTGGTAAGAACCAAGTATCGATCCGTGGACACAAATGTTTCTAATAATAAATCGTTGTTTTACTTCAATCGGAGGTTTTAGTCATTTTGGGGTTAATTTATGAACTTTTTATAAAATGTAAATACTTATATATAATATATAGGTGACCAAGACAAGAAATTCTAAACGAGTTGTTCAATTATGCGAAGGTTATCATCTAAGATCAAGAATCCACTCCATTTTAACATTGATAAGTAATATGTAGACATGTGATAAACTTGCCGTAGCAATATATGATAGATAGCTCCTTAAACCTTAAATGAGCATCTTTGGCACTAAGGAGATGATATGCGCATTTTAAAGTCCACCCTTTCCTAATGTCATTCCATCTCAATGATGTCAATTTAAGTTGGCAAGTAGTTTCGTAAAGTAGAAAGATTAGGATTGACTTCAATTTCTCAAATATCAATTCTAACAACTTCGGGTGGTTGTAGTTCATCACACAACCTCCCCTTGGTTGATTTAAGTAGGTTATAATTACACATTCCGTTAACATATGGTTTCTTTGGCTAATTTGATATCCTAAGCAAAGCCATTTTTGGATTACCAAGGTTTAGAAAAATACACCATAACTTATATCTCATCATTTCTAAGTACAATATAAGGATCCATGTTTCGATAATATATCAAAGTATTTCTATCTTTCAAGAACATGAATCGATTATGAACGATTGCCAATGATATTGACAACCACCAACTTTGAATTAGCGATTTTAGATGGTGAAACATTTCT